>NC_036639.1:13792251-13877541 GCF_002806865.2 Cucurbita pepo subsp. pepo | reverse complement strand
TTTTAATTCTCTTCTGATTTTATAGTTGATAGTTGGGATCTCATTAATTACATGTGAATCTTTGTAATTTAATTTTGAGAAATGAAATATTAATTTAACAATAATTTAAAAAAATAAGGGGTTTTTTTTTTCTTTCTTTTTCATTTGTTTTATTGTGTTTGAAACCTAATATATGTTATTTTATGTAAATTGTCGTTTTCAAATGGAATAATAATGGCGAATGGCCCCATAAGGAAAAATCAAAGGTTGCAATTGCAATCCTTCTTCCTTTGTCAAACTGCCATCCCAAACTAGCTGACTACCCATTTATGATGATAAAACAATTTTTTGCTAAATTATAAATTAAAAAATATATTTTTATTGAACACAAGTTTAATATCCTATAATTAAAAAATAAAATTTAACTTTTTTTTTTTTTTTAATAAATTCGTTAATTTAAAAAATATATTAGAAACGACCAAAATATAAAAATAAAATTTTATGGATCAATTTGTTAATTTTAATATGTATTAAAAAATTTCAAAGGAAATAAAAGTTTCATATATATATATATATATATATATATATATATATATATATATATATATATTTATTTATTATGTGGATGAGATGATTTGATGATTAGTAATAGTCAAGATACGTGTTCTTTCCTACATGATTCCACTGTTTCATAGGGAATGGCAACGCAAGGGGTAGACTTGGAAATTTTCCACTCGCTATTTTTAATATTTGACTTTTAAATTTCAAGAAAATAAAAAATTTTAATTAAAAAAACAATCGAACGAAAATAAAATTCTCAACATATAGAAATATATATGCGTATTAATTATTATTAGGTAGCATGTAATTCTCAATTTTTATTTAATTAAAGCAATTATTTATTTATTTATTTATTTATACATTTTATTTTAATCCCAATTTTCAATCTTAAAATAATGATAGGCGTCTAATCCATTTATTGTGTTGAGTGAGGAGGTTAATATTAAATTTGGATAAATATTAAGCTATAAATTTGCATATAAATAACCATTAATAAATTATTAAAACCAGCTAACAAAACATTCAAACTCAAATTTCATAATCTTATAGCAAAATTTAAAAGCTATATTAGTACATATTTATGCAAATTAATTTGCATGTAGTTAATTTTGAAAGATGGGTTGAAGAACAGAGTCACTAAACTTTCAGTTTCAGAACCACAAACTCAGGCGGCGCCCTTCGCAAAATGGCGGAGGAAATGGCGAAACGAGCGGAGAAAGATCGACTAATCGCGTCAGGATCATCGTCGCCGACCATCATCACAGACCCATCATCGAAGTTCTGCAAATACGTCTTTGGATTATACGGCACGTGCACCTCACGAGCCCCACTCATACTGCAGCTGAACATTCTCTTCTTCTCCTTCTTCAGCCTCCGCCACACCACTCTCCACCTCGCCGTCGTCTTCTCCAAAACCGCCACTGTCACCGCCGAGTAGTACCCTCTTTCCATGTACCCAATCCCGCCGCCGGAGCCCCTTAAGCAACTCAAATTCATCGTGCCAGTCTTTCAACTGAAAATACAGGGATTTCAACGTTTCTTATATTTATATTCACAAAATGGAAATTTTTAAATGCACTTTTTAGTTTTTAGAAATAATTTAATATGTTAATTTCAAAATTATTTTATTTATCATTCAATTCTATTATGAGTGCCGAGCCTTCGGGATAGATTCCACGTGTCCTTTTTTTTTTTCTTTTAAAACAAAATCATAAAAAAAGTAATGAAGATTTTGTCAAACCATAATAACTATTTATAACAAACAAGTTTTCATACAATACTTCTTCAAGGCTTTTCACATGTTCTTGCTGGGCTAATGCTTCAAATCTTAGACCTGAGAAATCGAGCTCAAGTTCTTGTACATCTCGGAGGCGGCGTAAGAAAATTCCGACAATGCCCTGAACAGCTCCGGCAGCTGATTCTTGAGACTCACCAGTGATTTCTCCCTCACATGAAGGCATTGCTTTGCATGACTTTCCTTTTCCTCCTCCAATTTCTTCTTCAACAACTCTACAACCACCAGCTTCTCTGTAACCGCGGCGTCCTGCGCGTTTTCTTCCGACTTCTCGGGGTCCAACTCGCCGGGGATTCTTCGTTGCTGGTATTTGTAATGCCAGTCATTAAATTGCCTCTGCTTGCGCTCGAGCTCCTTCTCAGTCTCGTCGCATCTCGTCTTGAGCTTCATCTCTTCTTCCTGCTGCAATGTAATAGTATTTATCACAGCACTGAAGCTGGATATAGCAGTTCGAAGATGTTCGTCTGGGAGTTTTTCGAGTTGGTCGTGCCAACCAATGAGAAGTCTCTGAATGGGGGGATTTTGAGCTCTTGGTGGAGAAGAAACCTTCTCTTTCAAGCTACTCTCTATAGGAACTAGATTTAGTTTCAACCAACTGCTTAATGCTTTTATGTAATCTTTTTGACGCACCACGAGCTTCTCAAACTGCAAATGCCACTCTCTCACGATGTTGCAGAGCTGTACCGTGTGCTCGTGGTGATGCAGACTAGTTTCTTTTGGGGATTGAGAGAGATCCAGATATCTCAATGCGCTTACAATCTTCAATTGATCTTCATGCTGAATTCTCATCGACTCCCACATCAATGTCATCCTGCAGTATATCAAAAATTATTTGCAGTAATAACATATAAGCCTTCTCATATATCAAGCTAACCAAAACCTACTTTGAACACACCTACTGACTAACGTCGATCTCTAACAATATTGTCCTCTTTGGGCTTTCCCTCAAGGTCTTTAAAACGTGTCGGGTAGGGAGAGGTTTTTACACCCTTATAAAAAATGTTTTGTTCTCTTCCTCACCCGATGTGGGATCTCTCAATCCACCCCGTTCGAGGTCCAGCGCTCTTGCTGGCACTCGTTCTCTCCTCCAATCAATGTGGGACTCTCAATCCACCCCCTTTCGAGGCCCAACGTCCTTGCTAGCACATCGCCTCATGTCCACCCCCTTCAGGGCTCAGCTTCCTCGCTGGTACATCGCTCGGTGTTTGACTTTGATACCATTTATAACGACCCAAGTCCACCACTAACAGATATTGTCCCATCTTTCGGGCTTCCCTACAAGGTTTTTAAAACGCGTCTGCTAGGTAGGGAGAGGTTTCCACACCCTTATAAAGAATGTTTCGTTCTCCTCCTCGATCGAAGTGGGATCTCATAACCATTTTCTTCATAGATCAAAACCTCTCAAGTATTCCATTAGTATAATCCTCACTCTTTAACAATGCTACAATATCTATATCAGCACTCTTCTACCACTTCTGATACCATAATCAATTATAAAGTTCAAGCTGAACATACTCAGATGAGAAAAATGAGATGGGCGCAAACATTGGGCAGCAATGGTGTACTTAAAACAATCAGAGATTGGCAGGCATGCCTGCCAAGGCTCGGGCAATGGGTCTCACAGATGGAGCCAAATTCCATACTTTTCAGAGACTGACTCATGCCAGTGTTGTGTCCGAAATTAGTAAACTTTGCAAATTGCAGACTTTAGACTAACTCGAATCTATTAATTTAGTATCATATAGAACTTACCCATGAACAAGCTGAACGAGTTTTGGGTATAACTGTTGGTCTCGCAAACGATTAATCTCCGAGACAGTTGAATCCAAGGATTGCATGTCAACGATGTATCTTGTATGCAAGTGACTCACGGCTGCTTTTGCTTTCTCCAATGATTCTGAATTAGAACTTCGATTCTTTAGCCTGTTCAGTGCAGCAACCTTCCTTTGGTACTCGAATTTCATGATTTCACCTGCCTGTTGAATAATAATCACAAAAGAAAAGACATGTTTAGAATCACAATGAAGATGAGTTCCATTATAGACACAAATGAAAGCAATCTCCATGTACAACAGAAAAAAAGAAACTAATTAATTGGGAACTATAACACAATTTGTAGAGGCTATTTGTAACCACCTAAATCCACCGCCAGCCGATATTGTCCTCTTTGGACTTTCCCTTCCGGGTTTCCCCTCAAAGTTTTTAAAACACATTTGTTACGGACCTCACAATCCACCCCCTTCAAGGAGGTTTCCACATCCTCTAAAGAATGTTTCGTTCTCCTCTCCAACCAACGTGGGACCTCACAATCCACCAGGGAGGTTTCCACACCCTTACAAAGAATGTTTCGTTCCTCTCCCCATCCAATCCACCCCCTTCAGGGCCCAGCGAGCCGATGTGGGATCTCACAATTCACCCCCTTCAAGGCCCAACTTCAGGGCCTAGCGTCATCCACACCCTCATAAAGAATGTTTCCTTCTCCTCTCCAACCGATGTGAAATCTCACAATCTACCTCCCTTCAGGCCCAGCATCCTCGCTGGCACACCGCACAATGTCCACCCCCTTTGGGATCCAACGTTCTTGCTGACACAATGTCTGATGTCTAGCTCTGATACCATTTGTAACAACCAAATCCCACCGCAAGTAGATATTATCCTCTTTGGGTTCTCCCTTTCGGGTTTTTCCTCAAAGTTTTTAAACCACGTATGCTAGGGAGAGGTTTCTACACCCTTGTAAATAAGAATGTTTCGTTCTCCTCCCCAACCGACCTGAGATCTCATACTATTACTTTCTTTTAAAGAAAATCAGCATAAACATAGGAACAATAACAGAAAGATCACACTAGAAATATACCTTAACTTCATCATATAACTTCTTTTCCCAAGCCAGGAGTTTATCTAGCACAGTGGCATGAGTTTCTTGATCATCTGCATAAAGTTCATCTTTTCCATTATCCATATCAGAGATTCCTCTAAAGGACCTGTTCCAGGTAATAACACGCATCACTCTAGCAGAGTGATCGATGTGCCCTGATAAGAAAACAACAAACCAAATCGAGTTCATCAGGAATAAGAACAATAAACAGATTTAGGTAAAATAGTAGATCAAAGGTCGAGCATTCTTCACCCCAAGCTAATCAAAGATTCAAACAGAGAAAAAGATCAAATATTCTACTAAACCTTCAACTTCAACATGCTTGAAAGATAAATAAAAGGCAAGGGATCTTGATACCTCGACCATCAGCAAAATTTGAGTGATAATGCAATCGTGTAGCCTCAAGCATCTTGGACACTTCATGGGCACTTTCAGAAGCCTTGAGAAAATGATCATCAAGTTTCACAAATATCTGCAACAGATTAAATTTAGCCTCATCCATGGAACCTACACCCCCGACCTTCTTCAAGCTCTTAGATGTTATAGCTGATGGCTCCGCCACCACAGGCGGCGGCGGCGGCGGTTCCACTGCTTCAGCTTCTTTGCCCCCTCTTCGATCCTCTATGTCATCATTTTCTCTTCTTTCAGGACTTTTATCAAACAGGTCGCCTTCAATCTCCTGCTCATTGATATTGGCCTCCTCAGCCTCGCTCAAAGTCGGACCCGGCATATTGTCCATAGCAAAGAAGTAATCATAAGTCGTATTCTGTAGTTGCGCCGGTGGTAATGGCCGGTTCATCTTCAGCGGTGGAGTACTAGTAGGCGGTGGCGGCGGCGGACCCTCCAATTCTGCATCAAGCTCTGTGTTTCCAATTCGGCTACTCCCACCTCCACCGCTACCTTTTTTGCTTCTCCTCCTCAACGAACCAACAGAACCCTCATTGTCGACTTCATTTTCATCCTCCTCCTCGATAATGGGAACTGGCTTCAGATCGGACTTGAGTATGTTTATCTCCGGCATACTAGCTGCTCTATGAAGAGGAGAAAAGAAATTCGGAAGCGGCGGCGGCGGTGGCTCAAGGGGCTCATAAGACGCTGCAACAGAATCAATTTTCGGGTTCGATTGAGCAGTTTCATTGACCAACTGCGGATTCTGAACTTCCCCATGGGCGTAATCGCTCAAAGAAGCTCCAGTGTTCTTCAAAGACATTATATAAGCGGAATGAGCAGCCGCAAAAGCATTACGCGCCGCAACAGCATCTTTCATGTGAATCTTCCTGTCTTTACACCGCGCAATCGCTTCTTCGTTCTCGATCTTCGATTGTGAGCAACCCATCTGAGCTCCGCCGCAAGAACTAACGCCGGTGGGCCGACTAATCAGAAATGGGGCATAAAACCCACTACTCCTAGCTAGAAAAACCGGAAGAATCTAAGAGAACAAAGCCGCTCACTCCTCGAACAGGACGTGCATTACAGAAGAATCAACGAAGAATAAGTCGATGCGATTTGCTAAGATTCCGTAAAAATGGGGAAAAGGGAAGATGCTTTCTCGCCGGAGGAAATGGCGGAGGGAGCTTTCTGCGGTGGAAAAAAAGTGGGATGGGGAGTGTGCAGTGGTAACATATCGCTAATTTGACGCAACTTTTCATGGGTGGCCCTCCATGCTGCTTTTCGAAGGATTTTTGCAGTAAATTAGTGTTTCTTTTTGGATAACTAAAATTTTGAGAATAATTTTGAAGCTCTGTCTGTGGCTGCCTATCACTTCCATCGCCATTAAAGCTTTTCCTTTCAACACCGTCTAGTGATTGCGGATTCAATAATTTTGAACGTTTTAGTGTTTAGTCAAAAGTCCATTAAAAAACACTTTCATCAAAAGTTTTTAGTAACAAATTAATTTAATTTTTGTGTTTAAATTCTTTAAGATACTTTTCCATCAAACACTTTCCCTTTAAGCGATCCACAAATATTCTTTTGCTTTTGTTGAAATACTTTTTGGAACTTCCAAAAAATACAATGCTTACATGTTAACAACACTCTCAACCATGACTCTAAACATCACACTTCTAAAAATGTAATTTCAAAGTAATTAAAAAATAATCAAATTAAAATTTTAATTTTTAAACTTTTCATGAACTTAAAAAAACTTACTTACACCTTTAACCTTTATACCTATCTAATTCTTCAAATTTAAAAAGTTTCTTTTATCTTCTTTAGGCTTTCTCGTTCTCGATTCCCCTCAAGGGTTTTCACACCCTTGTAAATGGTGTTTTGTTTTACTCTCCAACTAACGTGGGATTCTCACAATTCACTCTCCTTAGATAACTAGATCCTCCAAATCCACCAATTTTGGCCCAATGTCCTTACGGGCACACTTCCTACTTACTCATGTCTCGCCGGCAGATAGTCTTCTTTAGACTTTTATTTTCGGACTTCCCCTCAAAACTTTAAAATGTATTTACTAGGAAAAGGTTTCTGCACCCTTATGAATGGTGTTTCGTTCTCCTTCTCAACCAATATGAGATTTTCACATCAAAACTTTCAATTTTTATATACAATAGGTCTCTAAATTTCAATCGTGTTAATCGACCATGGTAAAACTCAATGAACAGGAACGAAATATAATCAAAACTCCTTAAATTTCAGAACCAGAAAGTAAGTAGGTACAATGCTCTTCAAACCAACGTCAAGGATTTCTAAGTTGATAACTAACAAACTAGAACCAAGTAGAAAAATGGGAATGAGGACATACCTCTTCTGCTCATCAAGAACACATTTTCTGTTCATCAAAAAAGAAGAAAAAAGAAAAAGATTTTTTTCCCATTTTCTAGCATTAGTTTACCAAAAGCACTGAATCACATTGACAAGAACATGGAAGAGATGGTTCTCGCCGTCAAGAAAATCAGGTCTAACTAATCTCTCCAAGTTCAAGCTCCGAGGGAGAAGGCCGCCGTAATACAGTAACGTCACGAAGAAGGCGAGCGGTTGCACCGCCATAGCCATAACCAGCCTCAGCAGCGATCGGAGCATCAACTACTGCAACAGAAGGAAGAAAAAACAGGAGCAGAGCTTGATGGGAGAAAATGCCAACTATTATTAGTTAAACCTGAAATATTACAACACAGAAACCAGGTGAAAAGCTTGTGACTGAGAAACCAAAGAGAATAGGTAATATCTTAGGAAATGTCGAAGTGACATCATTGCCACTGTCACACTCCCGCCCTGTCTCTTTCTTTCTTTTGGACACATCAGAAATCCTAAAACAAGAAAGTTTTCATTTTTTTTTCCTCGCTAAAGGATCTTCTTACCTTATGTTTTTCCAGCCTCGCCATGCAACCATCCCAGCAAGACCAAGGCTGCCAACACAGCCACAGGACCATTCAGCAGTCATGCATGCTTTAGCAGTGAGAGAGTTGGGTCATCATTCATTGGATTGAATATATGACCGTTAAAAGCCAGAGTAAGTGGAAACATGGCTAACTCTTCCGCATACTCAATCCAGATTTTATCGAACATATGACCAAAATTCTAACTTTGAAATTTTAGAGACTAAATGTTAACTTTCTAAACCAAGTCGAATCTTGATTTATTGATATCAATGCGCTTAAACTAGCTTGTTTATTGTCGGTTGATTGTATGAGAAAGCACCCACATAAGGAGGGAGATATAAGAACAAAAATAAAGAAAAAAATAGTCTCCTAACCAATGAAAAACATAAAAATTCCATAGGATTTGGTTTAAAGTTTGTTGCTTCAATCTAGACTTGACAAACCGATCTCAAGTTCTTGTACATCTCCGAACTAGAAAAAGAGAATTCTGACAAAGCCCTGAAGAGTTCTGGCAGCTGATTCTTAAGGCTTAACAACGATTTCTCCCTCACATGAAGGCATTGCTTCGCATGAGTTTCCTTTTCCTCTTCTAATCTCCTTTTCCATGACTCTACCTCGATTAACTTCTCCGTAACTACGGAATCTTGAGTGTTATCTTCAGACTTTTCAGGGTCCAACTCATCAGGTGTTCTTCGTTGCTGGTATTTGTAATGCCAGTCGTTAAAATGTCGCTCCTTGCGCTCGAGCTCTTTCTCGGTCTCCTCCCACTTTAACATCAATTTCCTCTCGTCATCCTGCTGCAACATAATAGTATTAATCACACCACCAAAGGTGAATATGGCAGTTTTGAGATGTTCATCTGGGAGTCTCTCGAGTTGATCGTCCCAAGCGAGGAGGAGTTTATGAATTGGAGGACTTTGAGCTCTGGGTGGAGAAGAAACCTTCTCTTTCAAACTACTCTCTATAGGAACTACATTTTGTTTCAACCAACTGTTTAAGGCTTTAATGTAATCTTTTTGACAGCGGACAAGCTTCTCAAACTGTGAATGCCAATCTCTCACAACACCACACAGTTGAACCGTGCGCTCGTAATGATGGGTACTAGTTTCTTTTGGGGATTGAGAAAGATCCATCGATCTCAATGCACTTACGATCTTCAATTGCATTTCATGATGAGCTCGCATCGTATCCCACATCGTCGCCATCCTGTGGAACAACAACATTAGAATCATCAAAATGGTTTGATACGAATGTCAGCAATACTCTACCATACCACGAAGCCGTGCATCTAAAGTAGAAATATGTTAACCAACAAAATCATGTACAATCATTTTACTTATATTAATGAGGGACAATAAACGACAAAAAAGTATAATGAACAACTATATGCATGTGCATATTACTATCTCACGCAACTCACCCATTAACAAGCTGAACAAGTTTTGGGTATAACTGTTCGTCTCGTAGACGACTAATCTCTGAGACAGTTGAATCCAAGGATTGCATGTCAACAATATATCTAGTGTGCAGATGACTTACTGCTGCTTTTGCTTTCTCCAATGCTTCTACATTAGAATCTCGTTTCTTCAGTCTATTCAATGTAGCAACCTTCTTTTGGTATTCAAATTTCATAACTTCACCTGCCTGTCAATCGTAATATCACAAATAAAATTTAGTTAAAAGAAAGTTTTTTAGTCGCATCATGTTGCCAATCTGCTCCATCATAGAAACACAAATTTATTCCAGTAAGATCAAAGAACATCAAAAGCCTCAACACATATAGTGTCTGCCTAGCCTATTACTTCAGAGAGAACACGGTTGCAAATAGGAACATGCATAAATGGTGACCTCAAGGCTCCAAGAATTAGAAGAATGGTGTCGAGAGCGCTTGTGAATCACAGAGCAGTATTTTTAGAACAGAATACAACTAAAAATGATAAAAAGACATCACATCTTTGCTAATGGTATGAACTTCCATCGTTTTTCATGAGTTAAAAGGAGTTGGCAATCGAATGATGAAATTATATCATGTCAGAAGATTGTTTGTGAAAATGAGGAGCCAAAAGAGATGATCAAATATTCAGATAGGAAGAAGAGTATTCCATATACCTTCACTTCATCATACAGCTTCTTTTCCCATGCCAGTAGTTTATCTAACACGGTTGCATGAGTTTCTTGTTCTTCTGCATAGGAATCATCTTTTCCATCATCCATATTAGGCAATCCCCTAAATGATCGATTCCATGTAATAACACGCATCACCCTGGCAGAATGGTCGATGTGACCTAAAGAAAAGTACATCATATTCTTTTCAAGAAAAGATATAAGAACAAGCTTGAATGATACCTCGATTATCAGCAAAGTTTGAATGATAGTGTAATCGTGTTGCCTCAAGCATCTTGGACACTTCACGGGCACTCTCACAAGACTTGAGAAAATGATCATCAATATCTATAAATATCTGCAACAAATTCAAATTTGGCTTAACCATCCTCTTTCCCTCTATGGACCCCATAGATCCTGCTTGGTTCGTCTTCTTCGAGCTCTTCGCCACGGCAGTTGCAGGTTCTGCAGGCAGGGAGGGAGGCGGCTCCACCGGCTCCTCGAGCAATGGCTCCGCTGTCTCAGCCTTTACACTTCTTCTCCGCTCATCAATATCGTCAATGTCCACTACCTTGGGCTTTATATCAATCTCCTCTTTGTTAATGTATACCTCATCAACTTCAGAGAAAGTCGAGACGGGTAAATCCATAGAGAAGAAATAATCGTAAGTTGAATTTTGTTGTGGGGGCGGTGGAATGTGCCGGTTCTCAGATGGTGGCGGCGGCGGCACTTGCGGCGATGCATTGGCCAAAATGTCATTTAGCTCCGAATTTCTATTTCTGCTACTCCCTTCATCCCTTTTACTTTTGTTGCTTCTCCTCCTCCTCAACCCACCAACAGAGCCTTCATTTTCATTTTTATCCTCTTCCTCAATAATCGGCGATCCTGGCTTGAGATCGGATTTGTGCACATTCATCTCAGGCATGGTGGCCGCCCTTTCAAGAGAATTAGGAAAATTAGAAGGAGGCAAAGGCGGCGGCGGCGGAAAAGGTTCAATAGGGGCGGGAGCAGAAGTAATGGCAGAATTAGGTTGAGTAGATACATCAACAAATTGGGGATTTTCAACCTCACCATGGGCATAATCACTTAAAGCGGCTCCAATATTTTTCAGCGACATAGAATAGGCAGAGTGCGCGGCGGCGAAAGCATTTCGAGTCGTCACCGCTTCCTTCATATGAATCTTCCGTTCTTTACAACGGGCTATCGCTTCTTCATTATCGATCTTCGACTGAGAACAACCCATTAAGCTCAGCTAATCCGCGGCGATGGCGGAATCAAAACTCGAGCATGAAGGATTTGAAAACCCAAACAGAAACAAAAAAAAAAAAAAAAAGTTGANGCAATGGTTTGAAAATAATTTTGAGGACAGACATGAAAATTCTGCTGGTTGGAGCCTTTCAAGATCCTTGTTCGAACGTTACATTACAGAGCCGCCTGTTTTTCACTTTCAAAGGACTTGCCTTATAAGTATATGGGTTCTCCCTCCTTTTCGGCATGCCTTTATATTTTTCAAAAAAATAAAAATTTAATAATAATAATTTACAAATTGACTTTTTAAAATAAAAAGGGGAATGTTATGATAACCTATCCATATTAGCTAATTAATTGGGAGTGGCCTCTCACATGCATGGCTGGACAAGGATTTAATTTACCATAAATTTAAAATAATTAAAAAATAATAATAATTAGCACATAGGAAGTGCTTGCCTGATTAAATCAAAACATTAACTTATAACCAATCTTAAATTAACAACAAATGTAAAGTTAAATTAAACCTAATCATATGACCTTTAATTAACATTTTCCATTATAATTTTTTTTTTTTTTAATTTGAAAAGGAAGCAATGTTTTAGTTGGAGTTATAAAATATATATTATCTTCACTAAAGCTTCTGTCTTTTCTATTAGATAAGATTATTTAAAAAAATTAATTAATGTAAATGTTAAAATTTAAAACTAGATAGATATAATTTTGATTTCAAAATATGTAATTTAATCTATATTTTCTTCTTTATTGAAAAAAAGATATAAACATTAAAACATAAATTTATAATTAATTGGGTTTATTTTTGTTTATTAATTTGTGGTGCGCATCTTATCTTCGGTGGGAGTGTGTACACGTAACAAAAACCCTTTTTTTTTCTTTTCTTGTTTTTATTTTCTCTCCCGTCGAGGAATATACGTACATCTATACAAAGAAGTGGCGTATAATACAGAGTTATTCTGTACTAGAGAGAGAAAGGAAGAGAGGGAAAGGTGGTATTTCAGAAACCTCAGCGATGGTTTTTATTGCTTTCCCCTGATTTTGATACGTTCGAGAGCCCCAAAAAATGGCGGATAAAACCTTCCAAGTAAAGCCTTAACTTCATCTTCAACAGGGTTTTTGCAAAAATTCTCCATTCTTTCGCTTTGGCACTGTTTCTTATGAGATTACTTTTATGCATTTTTGAGTTTTGAGCTCGTTGTCTTCTTCTTCTTCTTCTTCTTCGATGGTTTTCATCCAAAACCAGGTGCTCTACTGTTTTTCCCCTTTTTAATAACTGCATTGCTGATCCATCCTTCATGTTTCTCGTTACTGTTGATCTTGATCCCTTTTTGTTCTGTGCATTTTTATGCTCTTTTGATTTTGAAGTTCGTCTTGGTTTTCGGGATTGTTTCGATGAAGAAGAACGTTTTTTATGTTTTCTTTTCGGTTTTATTTAGGTTTTCTACCAATTTGGTTTGTGCCCTAGTTTCGAAATTCTGTTGTTAATCTGATTTTTATGGTTTTCGTATTGGCTTCTTGTATGTGCTTTTGAATCTTGTGCTAGTTTATCGATCATTTTGGGAAATCTTTGACTGTTCGATTTTTTCCACTCTTGCGATTGATTTGTGGTCAGGCGAAGACGCCCGAGTAATTAGGGAATTCTGCAGGATTTTGAATCTTCTATGGAATTAACAGAACTCTTTATTTTATGCTGCGTACTTCTTTTATTAAAGTATTAATTACTTATTTTAAATTTGATCATTGTTCTTACTATACTAAAACCATTCTCCCGATTACGTTACTTCGTTGTTTCCTGATTTCCATAAAAATCTATCTTTGTTCTGTTTGATCAAAGTCCAACTCTGTTTCCGAACGTACTGCTACCAATTATGATACTTCTTACTACATTAGATTTTTGTTGAATGGATAATTTGGACCAAAATAGGGTTTATATGTAAAGTTGAGGCTATAGGATGTTTGAAAATGGATAATGAAACTTTAATACTTTATTTTTGATTGTTTTGAGTATGTAATTCACTTCCCTTCGTTTTCATCGTTCTTATTGTTGTAATAAGATACATTTGCTGCATTATTCAAAGAGGATTGTAATTGGTATCCCTTTTTGGGTGTTACTTGATGCAGCGAGAAGATCCTAAAAAATAAGCAATAATGGTCCTGGATAAGGCGATGGAAGAGTAGTTCTTGTAGAAAGAGAGAGAGATAGAGAGCATTTGATGGCTAATTCTGCTTCAGACTCCTACTTACAAGCTGTCTCATTGGGCAAACATATGAGCAGTTCTCTGTTCAGTATTCCTGGATTCTTTGCCGGGTTTGGGTCGAGAGGTTTCGTAGACAGCGATTCACTTAGAAGTCCTACGTCGCCTTTGGATTTCAGGCTTTTTTCCAATCTAAGCAACCCATTTGGTTTTAAATCCATATCATCAGCTGAATCTGAAAGTGGTCGTCAAAATAAGTTTGTTTCTAGTGAGATAGGTCTTGGCATCATAAATTCTATTGTTGTTGATGACTGTGGACCGACCAGTGAAGCCCCCGATTCGAACCCGAGGAAGAATGTAATATTTGGTCCACAAATCAAAACTAAAATCTTTAAATCGTCAACCCATTATATCAAATCTTTGGGTTCTTCTTGGAAATCTTATTCTTTGCCAAGCAATTATACAATCTCGTCACTTTCCAAAACCAAAGTTCCAAGCTCCTCTGGAGCCATAAATGGTGACTCTGCCAATGGAGAATTTTCTGCTTTAGAATCTGAACCCTTCGAACATAATGCTGGCAGCTTTTCCTCCTCTGGTATTGTTGACTTGACTCAAACTTCTGATCCAAGTGCTGAATTTTTTCCTTTGATTAACAATGGCCCTCAAGGGGAAAAGTCATTGCCCATGAAATCCTGTTCCTTGCCAATAACCATTGGAAACGATTCACATATAGCCTCTCTTTCTGCTAGAGAGATAGAACTTTCTGAAGACTATACTTGCATTATTTCTCATGGTCCAAACCCAAAGATGACGCGCATTTTTGGTGACTGTATTTTGGAATGTCAGACGGATGAAAATGTCGATTCCGGTAGGACAGATTCAGAAGAACCTGGGATCAAATCATCTCCGTTGGGAAGTTGCTCAGAAGGTTTGAGCTATGAAGCTGCTGGGAATGCGAGTTTGCGAATCTGTCACTCGTGCAGGAAAGTTTTGAAAGAAGAGCATGATATTTATCTATGGAGGTTTGTTTGATTGTCAGCACTTGTGTAACTCTTGAACTCCAAACTCCAAACTCTATCTTGATTGTCAAATTTTCCTCTTTATCAGGGATGGCAAGGCTCTCTGCAGTTCTCAATGCAGCTCTCAGGAGATTTCCGCAGAAGATAAAATCGAGAAGGGTTCGGAAGATGGCAGCGATAGCTCTGCAGCGTCGAGCTACCATGAAGATCTCTTCATCATGGGTCTCCCTTTTGCTTTATGACAATGAGTTATAGTTTCTTTTCGCACCCTCCCACAGACGTATTCAGTGAGGCGAAACGACAGGAAGAGGAGGATCATCTGTTTAGCAAGAGCTGTCTGTGTAAATCAATGAGTCTGCAGCCATGGATGATCGCAGAGCTTAGAGTTTTAATTTATTTTTTTTATCCATTTTGTGGTTTCATGGTGTTGGCGAGTCCCGAGTAGAAAGATGAGAGTTTTTGGTTGTTTATTGAAGATTTTGATCCGACTTTGTTAATCCTGGAGATCATTTTGGTGTTGTATCTCAAAGGCTTTTTTGTTAAGTTGAATAAAAGATTGTTTTGAAGAGTTGTTTAAGACAGTGTTGGAAAGTTCTCAGATTCTTTTGAACGACTTTGGAAGTTCAAAGATGTCTCAGTTTGAATGGTAGGAAGAGAAGTCCCTTGATTGGAAATATATGTTGTAAATATATGTTGTAAATATATGTTGTAAATATATGTTGTAAATGGGGAATCAGATTCTATCTCATCTCTTTTGCTTTTACAACATAAATTATTATCATTCAAATATATCTACTCGAAATTTTAAAATTGAAACTCCTCAACTTATTTCATGTTTTTTAAAATTCATAAATCTATTAACCAACAAATTGAAAATTTGGAGTTATGTTAGACAAAAGAATTTAATTTTATATCTAATAGATAAATTTTTTTGAAAATAAAGATGTATTAAATAAATTTATATGTTTAGATACCAAATAAATAAAAACATAAAAAGTTGATGAAATTATAATGTAACTAAACAATTAGAAAAGATGATTGCTTCATTTCTTTATTTCATTTAACAGTTTCTGAACTAAATACAAGTTAGAACTAAAAAACTTTCTAAATTTAAATAGTACACATTATTTATGGAATTATTAAAAAAAAAAAAAAATTAAAGGCGATCCACAGTGGGGGTCGAACCTACGACTTTGTAAACAAAAGTCTAAACGCAAATCCACTGCGCTATCCGGCCGATATGTTGACAAGTTTTACAATTAAAGTTTAACCAAGTTATTTTTCATATGCTCTTAAGCCTATCATTATATAAAAGGTAAAATCCGACCACAGTGGGAGTCGAACCCACGACCTTTTGATCCGAAGTCAAACGCGCTAATCCACTGCGCTATGCGGTCAATATGTTTTTGTGTTTAACAATAAAATTAAAGGAAGTTATTTTTCTATGCTCCTAAGTCTATAACTATATAAAAGGTAAAATGCGACCACAGTGGGAGTCGAACCCACGACCTTTTGATCCGAAGTCAAACGCGCTAATCCACTGCGCTATGCGGTCAATATGTTTTTGTGTTTAACAATAAAATTAAAGGAAGTTATTTTTCTATGCTCCTAAGTCTATAACTATATAAAAGGTAAAATGCGACCACAGTGGGAGTCGAACCCACGACCTTTTGATCCGAAGTCAAACGCGCTAATCCACTGCGCTATGCGGTCAATATGTTTTTGTGTTTAACAATAAAATTAAAGGAAGTTATTTTTCTATGCTCCTAAGTCTATAACTATATAAAAGGTAAAATCCGACCACAGTGGGAGTCGAACCCACGACCTTTTGATCCGAAGTCAAACGCGCTAATCCACTGCGCTATGCGGTCTTTATGTTGCACAACCGTTTAACTATTTAATTGTATATCTTATTTGAATTTACTATTTTGTCCCTTTTCTATTAAACCAACATGAAATTCTTTTTTTTACTTATTTAAATATGATTATAGTATAATAGTTAAAGGTTATCTTAACATAAAAGGAAGTGTTTTTGTTTTTGCTTAAAACTATTTTTCTGAATTTTGTTTTCATAATTTTGACGTTCCTCACATTCCGACATATCGTCCGCTAGGCAGTGGCAGTTCTGTAATTTTTTGTCAACTGCAAACCATCGATCTCCTTGGTTTTCATATTTCCGCCGAGGGATCTCCAAAATACTCGAGATTCGAATCCCATCCCGTTTCATTTCTCTCCATCTTCGTGCACGAATCGTCTGGATCGTTACGGTTGCGATATTCGAATCTCTTAGAGCTTCCAGTGAGCTGAAAATGGTGAGCCTTCGATCTTGTTCCATTTCCAATACGCTTTACTCTGCAACTGCAGCTTAGATCTGATCGAAATCTGATTCGCTTTGGTATTTCTTGCTGTAATGTTTGCGTGGTTTGAGTTTCCTCTGCTGAATTTCAACTCCCGAAACTTTCTTCATTTCTATCCATAATTTGGAATCCAATTAGTCTATTTTGTCTTGGTTCGGAGTGTTGTTCTGTTGTACATGCTAATTTACTTGAATTACCTATGGTCTGATGCTTGGTTTGTAACAGTTGAGAAGTAGGTGCAATACTAGTTGAAATATATCTCCTCTAGCTTCTTTGGGACTGGGGAATGGGGATAGAAAGGAAGAGGATATGTAGGAATTGAAATTTTCTGTTTGAGATACATGATCATCATTCGCTATCTGTGACTTTATTTACTGGTGCTTATTCTTGTTCCCTTCTTTTTTTGGGGTTCTAGACTAATAAATTGAAAATTTCGTATATTTACTCGGGGTCTACTATGGAGATTAATTGATTTTGTTTTATTTTCTTACGTGTCCACAGCCTCTCAGACTCGCAATCAAGGTACTTTACCAACCATTTTAATCAATCACATTTCTTACCGGGTTTATACGCTATTGTGATTTAATTCTTTATTTTTCATTTTTGTTAGAGGAAACTTGCTCAAAGGTCGGAAAGAGTTAAATCTGTAGACTTGCACCCTACAGAGCCATGGTAAGATTTACTTTCTGGATATTTGGAGCCTATATAGATCCTTTTGTGTGCATACACTTCAAGGATTCTGATATTTTAGGAACCTCTTAGTAAAATATGTGATGGAAAGATAACTGCTACCGTTGGATTGGGTACAAAAAAGTTTTGGTAGTTTAACTGGTGATAGCGATTGTGTTGGATTAGAGCAATGCATGGTGTTTGGGTATATGAGTTTTCTTCTCCTGAGCTGAAATTACCAAGTTCAAATGTAGTTTGTTTTTGAGAATGAAGACAACGGAAAGAAATTGTTGACATTTAATCATTACTGCAGGATACTGGCAAGTCTGTATTCTGGAACCGTTTGTATCTGGAACTACCAGTCTCAGGTATGAAAATCTGTGGATTGGATAAGATCAATAATAACTTGGACATTCTTTTGATTTTGATATATCTAGACATTTAAAATCAACTCTAGCCTTTTTATGACATTGCAGATTATGGTTAAATCTTTTGAGGTCACCGAGTTACCAGGTAATAGAAATGCCTTTTCTGTGGTATGTTCAAGTTTGTTTCCCCTTTCCCCTTGTGGGACTGAAGTCTGAAAGGCAAACTACACTTTTCTCTCACTCTTCTTTGATTGGACCTCATCTTACTCTTCAATGTTACATTTGCAGTCAGGTCGGCCAAATTTATAGCACGGAAGCAGTGGGTTGTTGCTGGAGCTGATGACATGCTTATTCGTGTATATAACTATAATACCATGGACAAGATAAAAGTATTTGAGGCACACACAGACTACATTAGATGTGTGGCTGTTCATCCTACCCTTCCTTATGTACTGTCTTCGTCTGATGATATGCTAATAAAGCTTTGGGATTGGGATAAGGGTTGGGTGTGTACTCAAATTTTTGAGGGGCATTCTCATTATGTGATGCAAGTAACGTTTAATCCCAAAGACACTAACACCTTTGCAAGTGCATCCCTTGATCGCACAATAAAGGTACAGTACTCGTTGTCTGGGAGCATATTGTCCAATTTTCTAATTATTCTAGTAATCATTTGGCCTTCTCTTTGCAGATTTGGAATCTTGGATCCCCTGATCCCAACTTTACATTAGATGCCCATCAGAAAGGAGTGAATTGTGTCGATTACTTCACAGGTGGTGACAAACCTTACCTCATTACTGGTTCTGACGATCACACTGCTAAGGTCTTTATTATTTATCCAGTTTTTCAACTGTAGTTGTATTGTAATGGGCACATGATAGTTTGGATAGCTTATGAGCATAAAGTTGCTTGTTAACACAGGTATGGGACTACCAAACCAAGAGCTGTGTCCAGACACTTGATGGTCACACACACAATGTCTCTGCAGTCTGTTTTCATCCGGACCTTCCAATTATAATTACAGGTTCTGAAGATGGAACGGTTCGCATATGGCATTCCACAACTTATAGGTAACTTTTGGCACTGAAATATTGTACTAATAGCTTAATATGTTTTTGGACATTACTTGGATTGAATCAATGCTTATGTGATATCTTATTTTAAATAGTAGGGCAGATCTAGAGAAGACATTAGTTATGCATCGTTTCGGAATTTCTGTTCTGACCCTCGAAAAATCTTCATTTACTTTGTTACATTCATCACACACATGAATTATAGAATTTCAAACCTTTTGTTTTTTAACCGAGTCTTCAAATATCTAGCTATATTAAAATTTTAGATCTTGTTTTGCTTCGATTATTTTTAAGTATCATCTGACACTCTTCTCACTGACCCAATCTCTACCTTTTTGAGCCACCATTTGGGATTTGGATATCCTTTCATCTAACTTCTACTTGAACTTTGAAATGCCTTTTTTCATTTGTCTGACTGAGGCTTTGTTCTTCTCAGTAATACCATTAGCCTGGTGCATGCCTGTTTTGATGATCATCGTGTTGATTAAGACCTATGCAATCTGGAATGGGTGAATTTTATTAAAGCTTTTCTTTTTTTTCTTTTTGGGTTGATTATAAATCACTGAATTCTTTAGGGAGATGAGAGATTGTTTATTCCTTTGTTGAATCATGCTGTTCTTCTCTTTGCACTAATTGAAAAGCTTTCCTGTACCTTTCTCATCTTGGGTTGAGGCTTTCCTCCATCTTCTTTTGTTATTTCACATCTTCAATGGAAACGTTTCTTATGAAGAAGAAGTGAATGTAATTAAGTAGGGCTACTTGGTTTTTTATGAATTATTAGTTATCTTTCATCAGTATATTTTGGTACTTTTTGTAATCTATATTTTGTGGAATTGTATTTGCTTTGTTGCCATTTCCACAAGTTGTAGTTATTTCTTATTTGCAGGCTTGAAAATACATTAAATTATGGCCTTGAACGAGTTTGGGCAATTGGGTACATGAAGAGCTCACGCCGGTAAGTTGATCAAATTTCAACTTTCCCACTCACTTTGAAGTCTTAGTTACATTACTTTCATATTCTGATGCAAGATGCTTGAAAGCTATACTTTTTTAAAACATTAACTTGAGATCCTAATATCCCCCAATGGAAATGGTTAAAGTAGTTGTGATGTTATGATCAAGAAGAATTCCATTGGGGTTTTAACGAAACATTTCCTCAATCTACATTTTTCTTGACTTGAACTGGTTGACACACTACTCCCTACAGGGTTGTGATTGGTTATGATGAAGGAACCATTATGATAAAACTTGGCCGGGAAGAACCTATTGCTAGTATGGACAACAGTGGAAAGATAGTATGGGCTAAGCATAACGAGATTCAAACAGTAAACATCAAGAGTGTGGGAGCAGACTTTGAGGTTTGTAATGGTTTTATTTGTCACTTTTTATTGATCATTAGCTTTTTTCTGGTGTAGCCTTAGTCAGGTGCTTTTTTTGCATCTTAGGTTACTGATGGAGAGAGATTGCCATTAGCTGTTAAGGAGATGGGAACTTGTGATCTTTACCCACAGGTAAGTTATCTTTACATCTTCATTTAAATGCTCTGTATATCTTTTCATGGATTTCCTGGAGCTTCTTTTATCCTATGAAAATCCCTTGATTATAGCCTCTTGTTACGTTTACTCTTTTGACACTTATTCTGGTAATACACTGCCGTTTATAGCTAGACATGTGCATTTGTATATTTTTAATATACATGTGCCTGTTTATTTGTCTCCACAAGTGTAGTCTTCTGAGTAAGGCAGCGGTGGATTCAGACTGCGTTTTTGCTGAATTTTAGTTCAGAACCTCTCGATAATTCTTCTTTGATTATTTATACCTGTTTGTGCTGCTGTTAAAAAATCTCCCTTGCATGCTTGAATATATTTTGTTTCCTATCCCATTTGTTTTCAGGTATATCCTTTTTCATTTAAGTTGTGTGGTTAGAGTCTCGTTTATTTATTTCAATATTTCTACAACTCTCTCTGCTTTATATCTTGTACAGAGCTTGAAGCACAATCCCAATGGGAGGTTTGTTGTTGTCTGTGGAGATGGTGAGTATATTATATATACTGCTCTTGCATGGAGAAACAGGTCATTTGGTTCAGCTTTGGAGTTTGTTTGGTCTGCGGATGGAGAATATGCTGTGAGAGAAAGTACATCAAAGATCAAAATTTTCAGTAAAAATTTTCAGGTTTATGTTTATTCTTCGTATTATACAACTTTTATATTTTTTGCTTTAGTGGCAAAAGAAATTAATGTGATTTCATTTTTGGACAACCAATTTCCTGATCTTTTTTGCTATAAGCATGCATAAGCATCCCCATTTTATGATGAAGAGCACAGTTACCGTGTAGAAATGATCATTAGTGTTTTACTCCAACTAAGTACTTTGAGGGATTTATTGGAACTCTGATGTTCACAATAGCCTCATTTGTGGATATGTACCGCTAGAATAGTTAATTATATGAGGCCTAACAAGTTCAGATGTAGACTAATGTAATAGATGAATATGAACTTCATGAGCAGTTGCGTCAATAAACTTGTCGCTGATTCTTGCTTCTTCTCACATAAGTACATAACTTGAGGTTGAAGAAGGAATAGATAAGAAAATCCCTAGAGAACGTGGTAAGAAATCCATTATAGAGTTTTGACTGCAACAACTGAATTGATTATATTCTAGTACAACGAGACAAAATTATTAGTAAAAATAAGTAAATCTTTTCATGTGTTTTAACTTTGGCCATCAATTGTGATGCTTGTTCTTAATTTTTTTATTATTATTCTAAGTTGTCCCATTGTTAAATTGTGGAGTTAACACGGCCTAACTTCTCAGGAAAAGAAGAGTATCAGGCCCACCTTTTCAGCCGAGCACATCTATGGAGGAACTCTATTAGCCATGTGTTCCAATGACTTTATTTGCTTCTATGATTGGGCAGAGTGCAGATTGATTCGACGAATTGATGTAAATGTGAAGGTGGGTACATACTTGCATTTGTTAGCTGTTTTTCTATTTCTTCTGTGATATGGTTCTAATTCCTTTGATTTCCAATTGGACTTCCTTCTTGTAATACACCTCTAGGTGTTGGAGGTTACACTCCATTTTATTATAATTTATCAATGAAATTTATTTCCCTTCTAAAAAAATGCTTTAATTCCTTTTGATGATTTTTTTCTTCCAGAACGTGTATTGGGCTGATAGTGGTGATTTGGTGGCAATAGCCAGTGATACGTCATTTTATATCCTGAAGTACAATGTAAGAATTCTTTTTGTGCCCTCATGAAGTTGATTGAGAATTCTTTTTGTGCCCTCATGAAGTTGATTGAGAATTCTTTTTGTGCCCTCATGAAGTTGATTGTCACGCCTTGAACAATATGAATCTGAATTGTGCTTCTCATTGCGTCATTGTTTTGGCACATTTTTGTCCATGCATAGTTTGTTTCTTTGCTGAGAAAGTTGTTTCTCATCTAACAAAAGCAAATATTGCAGCGTGATGCTGTGTCTTCCTGCTTAGATAGTGGAAGGCCTGTGGATGAACAAGGGGTTGAAGATGCATTCGAGCTCCTGCATGAAGTTAACGAACGTGTGAGGACTGGCCTTTGGGTTGGGGATTGCTTCATTTACAATAACTCTTCTTGGAGATTAAACTACTGTGTTGGTGGTGAGGTATTGTGAATAATCAGCAGCCTTTGTTTTTGGAATTTTTCAACATGCAGATATCCCCATTTAATGCCCACAATGAAGGTAACTTGATGTATAACCTCATAATTTCAGGTAACCACAATGTTTCATTTGGATCGACCCATGTATTTGCTTGGATATCTTGCCAGCCAAAGTCGGGTCTATTTGATAGACAAAGAGTTCAAGTATGACAACTTTTAGTCCTCTTCTTGGAGTCATGGAATGTCGAATAGAAAGGAACTGCTTTAAGAATTTTGATGCCATTTATTGTGATGCAGTGTTGTTGGATACACATTGCTTCTTAGCTTGATTGAGTACAAGACCCTTGTAATGCGCGGGGACTATGAAAGAGCCAATGAAGTCTTACCTTCAATTCCTAAGGAGCACCGTAACAGGTAATTGTTGAATAAATGTTATTAAAGTTTTTCACCTATGTGTTATTGAAAGAGCTAAACTAGGTGTATCATGTTATTCGTTTCCATGATTTGTGGATGATTCCTACGTCTAATCTAATCTGAGATTCAACCTCTGTTTCTTTTCCTGCGTTTTGTTTCTTCTGCTCTTTTTCCTTAATTTTTACTTCAACACCCGATATTTGGCAATCTTTCATGATGTTTGAAATTGAGCTGCCAAATCTTACAGATTTAATCATATTTAAACATATGGGATGTTTGGGATTTATGTACCTGATCAATTTTTTTTGAATCTAAGGGCTCTTGTTGACATAACCAAATTTCTTGGGGGTTCCCCACCTCCACATTTTTTTTTTTGTTTTCTCTTAAAAGATGGAGTTTAAGTTTTTGTTGTTGCCCAAATATCTTTTTCGATACTTATTTCACTTGGGCATTATAAGGTAATCTTTCATGTGGTATGCCCATCCTGTTGTCTAGAAGCCAAAGTTTGTCTATTCCTTGTCGTGCATAAAGGATTTCAACTTCTTAATACTCTCTTTCTAGTAAAGTTTAGTGTATGATAGTAGGCCATGTTCTCTGCCAGTGTGGCTCGTTTCTTGGAATCACGAGGTATGATAGAGGAAGCTCTGGAAGTAGCTACTGATCTGGATTATAGATTTGATCTTGCGATACAGCTTGGTAGATTAGAGATTGCAAAGGTACACATAACTGTTTTTTGTTTTCTCTGTTAAATTTTACTAGATGCAGTTAACTGTGATGAACCTCCATATCGTAAAAAAACTATTAAAGCTGTCCTATCTCTCTCTCATGCTCATTAATAATTTCAATGGCCTACTTGCAGGAAATTGCGGTAGAAGTACAAAGTGAGCCCAAGTGGAAGCAGCTTGGTGAATTGGCTATGTCTATCGGAAAGGTTCCTCCCCTCATTTTGAACCATTGCAAGCTTTCATCTCTCGTATAAGTTGATTAATATATGTTTCCTTGTATCATTGCAGTTAGACATGGCCGAGGAATGCTTGAAGTATGCTGTGGATTTTAGTGGCTTGTTATTGCTGTATTCTTCCCTAGGAGATGCTCAAGGGATAACACAACTTGCAACCCTTGCCAAGGAGCAAGGAAAGAACAACGTTGCTTTCCTTTGTTTATTTATGTTGGGTAGATTGGAAGACTGTCTTCAGTTGTTGGTAGAAAGGTAAAAAGATTATCTTCTCGCACACCCTCCTGATGCTGAATAATAAGTGATCTTATATTATTTATAGAAAAGTATATTCCTTGTACAGTAATCGGATTCCTGAAGCTGCTTTGATGGCTCGATCTTATCTTCCAAGCAAGGTATCAGAGATAGTCGCAATTTGGAGGAAGGACCTGAATAAGGTAAACTAAATCGTTACATTTTCTGTTGATGTTCTAGTTATTTAAATGAAGAGGTGAAAGAAACATCTTTGATGTCTAGTATTAACAATTGTGGAACATAAAAGATATATTTTGTAGAGTGGACATAGTTAATAAATTTATGCATGGTAGAATTTTTCAAAATTGTGAAACAGATAGATAGGTATCACATGCAGAAAATTTTTGTATCATTTGCGCCCATGTAATTGTGAAGCTATGATATGCAGAAAGAAACTGTATTCAATAGTGTTATGAATCTTTTCTTTCACCGTCTAGGACATCTTGATAAAAATTGGCCTTAACTCAGGTTAACCCAAAGGCTGCGGAGTCATTGGCTGATCCTGAGGAGTATCCCAATTTGTTTGATGATTGGCAAGTTGCACTATCTGTTGAATCTAGAGCTACACAGGACAGGTAAAATGAATGGATGTTTACACTACAAGGTTTTTCTGTTTTTGTGTTCCTATATAGGTAGCTAATACCCAAATTCTCTATACTTAAGTACCTTTTTTTTTGGAGTGTGTTCTAGGGGAGTTTTTACTTCGGCAGAGGAGTATGCTACTCTTGCTGATAAGCCATACAATACACTCGTGGAGGCATTTAGGAGCATGCAAATTGAAGGACATCTTGAAAATGGAGACATCGATCATGAGGTTTGGGCGTTGCTTGAATGGAATTGAATTAACATGACAGTTGTAAATGTTGTTTTTGGTCCTGTTGTTTATGGGCGAATGTTAGTCACCCACTAGTTGATACTAAGAGAGCATAGTCTGAAGTCTATATTCCAAGTTGCAGGAGACTTTCATCATTATGCTGTTGTGATCACTTTCTCAGTACTTTTTCTTTATCCTTTCAACTGTTCTATGACAGGATACTGAACAGAATGGAGATGAGCAAGAGGAGCACATTGCAGAACACAGTGGAGATGAGCAAGACAAGCACGTTGCAGAACACAGTGGAGATGGGCAAGACAAGCACATTGCAGAACACAATGGAGATGAGAGCCAAGAGGAGGGTGAGGGTATTGTGGTTGATGCTGATTCTACCGATGGTGCAGTTCTCGTTAATGGTAGTGAGGGTGATGAAGAGTGGGGTACAAATACCCCGTCAGCCTAAAAGCAATTGGTTTGGCGAGTGCAAAATCCAATTTTGTCTCTGGTGATTAGTTGATTCCAAAATACCATTTTAAAATTTCATTTCCATGACCTATATGTTTACCACCTGTGAAACTTTGGTTGGTTACTGTTTTTGACACCTAAAGTGCAATGATTGGCACTGAATTAACCATGCTCTAATATATCTGATCCTAAAATCTTGAAGCCTCCCATTATGTTCAGACGATTTCGCCCCCCTAGCTAGATGCTCTTTCAAGTTAACGAGGAATTATCACATTGGATTCGGTTTATAACTTGGGTTGGTCATTCTTTTCCATTGCAGTGATTACTGCATAACTAGGTCGTGCAAGATGATTGGTTCCTGGTTGCTGCTTGGAAGTACCCAACTTGAGGTGAGGGAATAGAAATACTTGGCATGAGAGGAGGGGGAGCTTTGGGGCCATGATAAACGGCATATGGAGGACACAAGTTTGTTTTACCGTGTTGGGAAATAGCGACGCAAAAGGCCTTGACATTCTTTGCAAACTACTACTTCATATATTATTGTGATTTAGATGCGCCCTTAAATGTTGTTTAATGACATTAGTTTACATTCATTATCATCCTCGGGCCTTGTTCTTTAGGGATTGTCTTGAGCATCATCGGCACTGAAGAAGCTTTCTTTCTTTTCTCTGTGAAGTTTTGTAAGCATTTTGCTCCGGAGACTGCCCAAATGAGAATTTTACTGATGCAATTTTCTCGACCCAGGAAAGAGCAACTCTAGATTTTATTGTTTTCCTGTCGGGTTTGTTCATTTGGCTCCATAATGTGTAATTTTAAGGATTAGCTTTGTGGTCTTTTTTGTGCTTCTTGATTTACCTTGAGATTTGGTTACGTTCAGTAGTTTATTGTCTCAACTCTCTCTCTCCCCTTCCATTTTTTTTTTTATCACGTCTTAATAATTGTATAGGTTTTTGGTTTCTTGTCATCTGGCCATACATTTCCAATTACTGTTTATCTATATAAATTATTATTTTTATTTATAAAAAAAAAAAAAAAAAAAAAAAANGACCATAAGGAAGTTAATAAAACATCTCAGTTGGTTTTCGTCCTCTCATCCCATTTTTAATCTGACCAATAAAATTTTAAAAGTTCTATATATATAAAGAAAAGGATACTAGTTAAGACAGTTAATAACTTTCCTTGAAGGTGGTAGCCTAAATTTCCACTCCTCATGTGGTCACTCTAAATTATTAAGTATATATTAACTCTAAATTGTTTCAATTTATTTATTTTTACGTATACAAACACTTATGTGTTCATATTTATATCATGAACCATAATACCTATTCATCAATAATAAATTTGAAACGGAATATAATTTTTATAATTTTATTGTACAAAGATAACAACAATTGGTTCTATGGTGTAGTGGTTAGCACTCTGGACTTTGAATCCAGCGACCTGGGTTCGACTCCCGGTAGGACCTTTTTTTGTTTTATTTTATTTTATTTTATTTTATTCTCTGATAAACTTAACCAGACATGTGACGTACAAAGCAGCAACGTAAGTTCCTTTGATAAGAAATAAATAAGGGCATGTGGAGAGGACCATAAGACACTGTTGATAGTCTTGTTCATGGAGGGATACCGTCTGAAATCACTCACTTCTTTGTAGTTTGTATGGTTGAAAGGGAACTGAAAAGGGCCTTACCCCTCAAAACTGCAAAATCATGCTTCATTGTTGCTGTGGGACTCCCAGTTTCGTTCACGTGATGGTATGGCCCCTAATGCCTTTGCTCCTCATTTGGTACCTTATATCAATATCTGATTTGACACCTTTCACAACAACTCAAATTATTCAAACAGCCTTGAAATGATGGGTGAAAAAGCTCAACAAAGTTTACATAATTATTCATTCTTTCTTATCAAATCTTAGTTAGACTCTTTTCATTTACCACACATGTTTTTCGTTAGATTAATCATTAATTGTCTTGTCTTGTTGGATTATCATTTGATGGAACATGTTTGGTCAATGGGTTGAATTCGAATAATGCGTGTTTGAGAGGCTCATTCCACGTGAATTTGAGATTTGACATGTCGATGTGAGATCTCACATTAGTTGGAATGAGAAACGAAACATTTCTTATAAGAGTATGAAAATCTCTCCCTGGCAGATACATGTTAAAATCGTGAGGCTGACGATGATACGTGACAGGTCAAAGCGGACAACATCGGTTAGTGATGAGCTTGCGCTGTTACAAATGGTGAGAGCTGGACATCGAGTAGTGTGCTAGGGAGGATGCTAGGCCTCCAAGGGGGTGGATTGTGATTCCGTACAAAGGTGTAAAAACCTCTCCCTAACATCTTCGAGAATACAAATTACAAACAGAATCCACTAATTGAGCTGGTTGTTTGAAATTATTGGATGGATTTGTTTGAAAGATTGAATGAATAAAAGAATAATGATGAAAAATGAAGATTATTGAAAAACTTGTGATTGTGCCTAAAACCAAATGCTCTCTTGAATTCAAACAACACATAGAGGAAGAGAGGTCCACCGACTCCAAGCATTAATGGCGGATGCCTGTGTGGATCGCTATGCCAATCTGTTCAAACTACTTACAACTTTGTCTATGTTCCATCAAAACCCTAAAGACAAGGAACCACCCCATGCTCTCTTCTCAAACAAAAAATCTACCACGTGACCCTTGGAGTTCGACATGTCTATTGTCTCCAATTTTATTGCTTTTTTTTCAAACTAATGAACCCATATGTTGGGTTGGGAAGAAACATTTCCTTTATTCTTTTTTATTATTTCAAAACCGCTCACCTACATCCCTCGGGAGCACGTATAAAACATAGATATATCCGTGTATGTATTTATAAATGTATATAATACAATAATATCTAAAAGATCAAGTAAGAAAGAACAACAATTGTATTCTATTCTCAACGTTTCAAAATTTAGAATCAAACCCTAAATAATATTTGCATTCAATAGTTCGTTTTTGCTTTTGAACTAAGACTCGGAAAGACCCAGAAATCATAAATCAAGGATGAGATAGAAAGCTCGAGGTTAAGATTATACTAATAATTATTTATATGTATGAATTCATAATTATAATCTTCCAATGGTGGACAGAGAAATGGGCAATCACATGGATGAGAGAGAATCCCAGCGAATCAGAATCCAACCAACAACAGCCTTATTATATGAAACTGTTCCAGTAATGGAACATCAAGTCCCACGTTTGTTGCTCTTGTCTCCGACCGGCCGGCGACCACAATGTCATCACTTTCATCCCCTAATTATTCCACAATTCCTCCATTTCCTTCTATTTATAAGCCTCTCATTTTTGGTGCTTACACCATTAACAAACAACTCAACACAAAAACACACACAGAGTTTAGAGTCAGCTGAAGAAATGGCAAGCAATGGACTTGAACTTGAAATCACTGAGCTCAGATTAGGCCTTCCGGGGAGTGGCCATACCTCAACTTCAAAACATGACAACAAAAGGGTTTTCTCTGAGATGAATGCTAATGAAGGAGGAGATGAAAGAAGCAGCACCGACTGCGATGGTGCTGACCGGAGACGTTCGAAGAAAAACCAAGTTGTTGGGTGGCCACCGGTTTGCTCTTACCGGAGAAGGAGCAACGGTAATGACAAAGATCTATCCGAAACTTCGAAGATGTATGTGAAAGTAAGCATGGATGGCGCCCCTTATCTTAGAAAAGTTGATCTTGGAATGCATAAGGGATATTCAGATCTCGGGATGGCGATGGAGAATCTCTTCGGTTGTGCAATTGGAAGCTCGGATTATGTCCCAATTTATGAAGATCGGGATGGCGATTGGATGCTTGTCGGCGATGTCCCATGGAAGATGTTTGTTGAATCATGCAAGAGATTGAGGATAATGAAGAGATCCGAAGCTAAAGGGTTTGAGATTCAAGTACCAAAAACTCGAAGTAGTAGTTCTCCAAGGAAACTTTAAAAGATGAGGCGGAAGACGATCGATTGGATCGAGTTTTCACAATTTCCTTTTTTCATCGATTTGAAATGTATACATACAATATATATATATACTCAGGATCATACCCTAACTTGATAATGTTAATGATCTTGTCTAATTTGACAATTCACAAAGGTTAATGACAAAGTTTCTCTTTACATCAAATTCTTTCGTACTTTGAGTAAGGTATAAGAAAACAATTCAAGTAAGAAACAAAGAACATGGTAGAAGTTGATTGAAATCTTGATGGATCAATCAAAGTCATCTGCAACATCAGAATCTTCTTTGAACTTATATAATATTTCATCCTTATGTGAGTTTCCAGATATAAACTATAATGAGTGAGAGCATGTGCTTGTGGAATATTTGCATTGATATTAACGACCCTAATTATATAAATCACATATTTAGATTCTGAACTTCCCCAATATATTAAAGAAAAGAAAATTGGGGCTCGACCTTCTCTTTTACTAAAACGTCTGCTCATCAACGTGTGTCATAATAGGATCAGATGATTGTCTTGTAAGAATAATTGAGATAGCACAAATTGATCCGATCTAAACAGTGGGAACCCAGTTAAAAGTTATTAAGAGCTCAACTTTGACCAAATTAAAATAGGAAGAAAAGGAGTAGGTTTATCAAATTTAATTCTCACCCTCATGTTACATTTCTCTTTCCACCGAGTTCCCTTTCTTTTCGATCTACAGAGATAAAATGGAGGATGGGTATCAAAAGTTCATCACAGAAGAAATGACTCATGAGTACTAATAGAATAAAAAAGAACGGTTTTTTTTGTATACTTTCTCTGGTTCCGTTGCTACCGTGGGTTTTACTGTAACAGCCCATATCCACCTCAAACAGATATTGTCCTCTTTGTACTTCCGCTTTAAAAAGGAGGGAAAGGAGGATTTGTTCTCCTCTCCAACCAATGTGGACATCACAATCCACCCCCCTTCGGTACCTAGCGTCCTCGCTGACACTTGTTCTTTTATCCAATCGATGTGGCACCACCCCCTTTGGGGTCCAGCGTCCTTACTGGCACACCGCCTCGTGTCTACCCCTACGGGAAACGGCGAGAAGGCTGGCACATCGTCTGGTGACTGGCTATGATACCATTTGTAACGGCTCAGATCTACCTCAGGCAGATATTGTCCTCTTTGGTTTTTCCCTTTTGGGCTTTCCCTCGAGACTTTAAAACACCTCTGGTAGAGAAAGGTTTCCACACAAATGGTGATTTGTTCTCCTCCCCAACCAATGTGGGACATCACACTTACACAATCAACCGGATCATATAAATATCCCTTTGGTTGGGGACATCACACTTACACAATCAACCGGATCATATAGATATCCCTTCAACACAATATAGATCATCAAAAGGATCTCGAAGACCCAAAAAAAAAAAAAAAAAGGGTGAGAGAAAATGGTGATGTGATAGGAGTTTGTGTTTTTGAGAGATGAAGAGTAACTCGTCCTCTCTGTCAAGAGGCTCCATTATTAAAAAAAAAAACAAACACAAACACAAAGACAGCAAAGACAAGAAGAGAGAGAGAGAGATTCAAAATGTTGATAATTTGAAAAGAAGATGGAAGAAAAGAAAAAACAGTAAACCGTGTGACAGTACCAACACTTAACACCACCAACACAACAGGGCAAAACCACATGGGGTTTGTTCAAAAAGCAAGACAATCCAACAAACGGCTGTGATCAAATCCCACGAAGATCTCAAACCATTTATGGACCCTACAACCCCCCATCATTGTTCCCTCTCTATGTCCTCTCCAAATTCCCCATTTTCCTCCTCATATAAATAAATAACACCGCCTCTCATTCTTCTTCAAAATTAAACATCATCATCATCATCAAATTTTGTAACCCAGATGGCAACTGAGGGATTAGGCCTCGAAATCACCGAGCTCCGTCTAGGACCGATTCCGGCGAGCAAAAACAATGAGAAGAAAAGGGTTTTCTCGGAGGTGGAAGTGGAAGACAAGAGTGACGGCGGAGGGCGGAAGCAGGTGGTGGGGTGGCCGCCGGTGTGCTCGTACCGGCGGAGGAACAGCTTTAGGGAGAAGGAAGAATGCGAAGGAATAATGGGGGGGAGGAAAAAGATGTACGTGAAAGTGAGGGTTGAAGGAGAGGCCTTTGTGAGGAAAGTTGATTTGGGAATGGTGAAGGGATATGGGGAACTTGTTGATGCAATGGAGAAGCTTTTTGGGACCCCAATTGGGTGTTCTCAATGTACTATCACTTACGAAGATAGAGATGGAGATTGGATGCTGGTCGGTGATGTGCCTTGGAAGTATGTCAAACCCTAAACCCTAAGCTCTTTCATATTTGATTATATTTGTTGTAATCATGATTTAGGATCTAATGATCTAATGATCTAATGTAATGTATGTGCAGGATGTTCATTGAATCATGCAAGAGATTGAGGATAATCAAGAAATCTAGTTCATAAGCCAATACAGAGCTTCTTCAACATATAGAATAACTAAGTATCAAGGGATCAGGAGCTCATCTTCACCAACATTTCTTTACATCCAATGTTCCCTTTGTTGTTTTTCTTGTTTTTGAATATGATTTTATTTTGGTAGAAATATTTCAGATATTTATGTTGCTATAATATATTAGTAAAGTTGATGAATATTGTAATGAAATAGGATTGGGAAGTTTTTCTTTTTCAAGTCATTCCAACCCTCCTTTGTTGTCATTTTACTACATGAATATTATATATTTGTTACCATCCAAGCCTACCACTGACTTTGATAATGTCTTTTTTAGGCTTTCCCTTTCGAGTTTTCCTTTCAGATTTTACCCTTTTGGGTAAACATGTCCACTAAGGAGAGATTTCCACACTCTTACATACAAGGAATGCTCCATTCCCCTAGCGTTCTCAATTGTACACTGTCTGATGTCTGATTCTGATATCATTTGTAAGTCCACCGCTAGCAGATATTGTTTTCTTTGGGCTTTCCCTTCCCAGCTTCCATTCAAAGTTTTAAAACGTGTCCACACGGCGTAGATACCGTTTTTATATAAAGTCTTTTTCTTTTAATATCAGTTTCAATAATTTTTTTAATGGATAGTTTTTATTTATTAACATAATTTCTATTAAAAAAGTAAATGACCTAATATATTTATTTATTAACATCAAGGCGAGGCAGGGATTTGGACGAGGTCAGGAATATGGAGTATAATCTTCGTTCCTGGTTCAATTTAGCTTAAAGAAAAAAATCTCTCCTTATTCATTATTTAAACGGGAATTCTCCGTCTAGTTCGGAGCACGTCCCGGCATGGTTGAACATCTCTAAATAAGTGAAGTAGTGTTATTCTTCTTAGATAATTTTGTAGGCATAGAAACGCTACTAAACTAATGTATAAGTTATTTGGTTGAAATGATAAGAAATATGATAATGATTATGAAGTCTGAACAACCAATTATAAAGTCTTATGTTCCAAAAATGTACGTAAGGGTGAAAACCTCACACAGTGAGTTGAGGATGGTAGTAGTTGAACATTAAAGATGGCATTCAATAATGGGTTACCAGAAATAATTAAGCCAAATGGGCCACGATGATACATAGCTGGGGATAGTAGCCTACCAAAATACAAACCCATTTGAGACCAATAGAATTCCAACAATGGTGGAAAAAACATACCAAGAACAGAAGATGTCGAACGATGATCATGTTATCAAGAGCATAATAGTGATGAAATTGGTATCATTAATTATGAATTTAATACACAGAATTACAAATGATTACAACTTAACATCAAAATAAATTAAAGTTGAGGATGTTATAAGTTTGATTATTATGAGCATATGAAATGGGGCTCAAACTCCACAATAAGCTCCGGCAGTGGAAGGCGTTTTCTCACAGTCTTCTTTGGAGAAGTAACCAAGTAATCCATAATGGTTAAAAGGGTTGAATTTCAAGGGGAATTGTTCATCCACCAACTCATTTGGAATCTCAATAACTCCTTTGTGGTATGAAAATAGGGCTGTTGAATACCTTTCCTTGCTTCCCTCTATTATAACTCTATGTGTGGCTGAGTGGATTCTCCCATTGCTCCATGCCTATCCATCAAAATCAAATTTTATTCTTACCATGTTCAAATTTGAGTTAATTCAAGCATTCAAATCCATCTTTCCAATAATAATTAATTTCGATTTAGTGACTATATGTGAGATCCCCCATCTCGGTTAGGAAGGAAAACGAAGCATTCTTAATAAGGTTGTGGAAAACTCTCCGTAGCAGATGAGTTTTAAAAACCTTGAGGGGAAAAGTTCAAAGATAACAATGCGCTTGGGCTGTTACAAATGGTATTAGAGTCAAGACACCAGGCGGGCTAAGCCCCGAAGGGGGTGGACACGAGGCAGTGTGCCTACAAAAACGCTGGCTCCAAAGGAGGGTGGATTGGGGGGTCCCACATCAATTAGAGAAGGGAACCAGTCTCGAAAGGGGTGGACATGAGGCGGTGTGCCAACAAGGATGTTGGACACCGAAGGAGGGTGGATTGTGGAGGGTCCCACATCAATTGGAGAAGGGAACGAGTCTCGAATGGGGTAGACACGAGGCGGTGTGCCAGCAAGGATGCTGGGCCCAGAAGGAGGTGGATTGGGAGTTCCCACAAAAAAAAGCAAAAAGACAACATCCGTTACACTATATACTTTTAAGTATGGATCAAAGCACAAGTAAGAGGTATACCAAACAAGCATCACCAGCCATGACCAAGAAGGAATTTGGATTGAATTGAAGTCCAATCCAATGATCATCCTTTTTTGCTTTGATTTCCAAGCCATTGACTCCATTTTGATGAAGAATAGTGAAGAAACTCTTGTCTGTGTGAGCTTCTGCTCCAATATTCTGTTCACCCATCTCAGGAATTCTATATTTCATACCTCTAAGCAAATAAGTGGTTGAAGCAATATGAGAATCATAGTACTTTTCCACTCCATAGCTTTCAAACACCATCCTCTTCACTAACTTCTCCATCTCTGATACCATCTTTGTGTATGCAAACAAATCCTCACTGTCCAACAAAATTATTTGCAATATTAATTTGAGTGAAACTACAAGTAGACATCCATATAATTCATACCAAGTTTACCAGAAATGATGATTCCCAGAAGGCCACATGAGCTTCACAAACGACTCAACACCTTCAAAACTCGCTGCATTTTCAATGCCAAAGCTTTCATGAAGAGGAAGAACAAAGGGAGCCCTGTGGTCCAAAAAGCCATGGTAAGGCTTATCAGAAACATTCTTCATTTTAGTTTCTAAAGGCAAATCAAAAAGCTTTTCCAAGCCATTGAATATGGCATCATCAAGCTCAACCTCTTGCTCAACATCATTCTCATACTCAGCCAAGAAACACCCATATTCTTCAAGAGCAGCCCTCACATGGCTGCATGTTTCCACCCATTTGGTGCTTTTAGGACGAAGGTTTTCAATGGAGAAGCTGATGACTGGTACCTCAGGGTTTGTGGAAGAACGAAACCCCATGGCTTTGGCTTTGGCTTTGGCTTTGGCTTTAGCAAGAGAGCTCTTTGTTTTCGTGAGTGTTTTGGATGCCAATCCATTCAAGTCATTTATATAAATGGGGTTTACAAATTTTCGATGAATCCAATTTGGAGCATTTTTGGCTGTGTACACAATTTGTGATAAGATTTGGAGTTTTGTCAAAGGAATATATCCTAATTGAAAGAATTTGGCTTAATAGAATATATCTAGACACTCATCATTTTGGAGTTGATAACACAATATTCAAATTAAATTATGCGTGCAAGTGATCAATTTCTTTTAAAGAAATTGTGTCAAAATCGACCATTCAATCGTGTTAGAAAATTTAATCCAATTCTCACATTTGTTGTATTAAAGAAATGTATTTTCTAACCTTAACAAGATCGTAGCTTTAGAAGTGTGATTTAGAGTCAAAGATAGAGTGAAAATGGGTCGGGCTAGGTTCGTGATTATTATTATTATTTTACTTAAAAATAAATGGATGACTCAGTCAACAAAACCATGCATGGGTTTTCTTGTTTTCCTTCTCCAAACCAAATAAGGGTTTAGGGTTTAGGGTTTAGCATCGGACCCGTAGAGATATTAAAGGCTTCAATGACATGGAGGGTTGAGTTGAGGTTCAATATCAATACTAAACTTCAGTCAATGACAAGTTCAAGAGACAAAAAGCTAAATTTTTATCGATCCCTTAATTGCAATTATCTTTCCAAAGCTATAGTGTTGACGATATCAAGTAGGTGAGAATGAAATAAAAGGAAAGATTCGAAAGATGGGAGAGGGAAACCAAAAGTCATTAGACATGAAAGAGAACGAAAATTATAGAACCCTAAAATAACTATTTGAACTAAATCGAAAACAAATTGATTGGATTGAATTACTTTTAGAAATTGACTCCAACCAATTGTAATTGAATCAGTTCGATTTAGCTTCTTCTACCTAAATAGAATCCTACACGTTTGAACTTAAAAAAAAAAAAAAAAACCTTAAATTAACTCTTAAAATAATTTTATTATCCCATTTTATATAATAATAATTCACCTCTTTTTAAATATATGTTGTATTTGAGGCACAAATTAGATTTATTTTTTATGAACTAAAAAAAGTGGTTAGTCTCCATAGATTTTATATAAATTTTTTATTGTAGATAAATATAGCGGACTTTAAGGTGCCTAACGAAACAAACTCAGTTTCATATTTATTGATTATTGATTATATTAATGTCAATAATTATCTTTAAAAAAATATGTAATTCATCCAACCCGTCACTATTAAAAAAATAAATAAATAAATAAAATTGTTGTATGCGAAAAAATGTAGAATATATATGAAAGTGATGCATAATTTCTCCTTTAATTTTGGTAGATAGTGATTACGATAATATAAAGATATAAGATCTTGTTTGTTTCATGTTATAATAAGTCCTTTTTTAACTAAAAAAATTTAATAATATCATTATTTGCATTGACATGTCATTTTCACGTACACGTGTATCCAACTATTGCTCATTAAACTATAAATCAAAGATGACGATTGTAATTAAATATAATTTTTATTCTTCACTTCTTTCCTCCTCCAAATTCAAATGTAATTAAATATAATTTTCACGTCCACAACGAGGTGATAGTATTATTTTTGCACTTTTTCTTTGAATGTTTTTAAAATGTGTCTGCTAAGAAAAAATTTTCAAAATCTACCCCATTCGGAGTCAACGTCTAACTCAGATACTATTCTTTACAAGTGTGGATTGTGAGATCTCACATCGATTGAAGAGAGGAACGAGTGCTCGTGAGGACACTGGACCCCAAAGAGAGGTAAATTGTGAAATGTCGCATGGGTTGGAGAGGAGAACGAAACATTTTTTTATAAAGATGTGGAAGAAACTTTTTCTGAGCATATGAGTCTTAAAAACTTTGAGGGGAAGTCTGAAAGGAAAAGCCCAAAAGAGAACAATATTAGCTAGGGGTAGATTTAAACTATTACATACTCAGGTAGTTGTCATGGAACTAAAGATGATCGAGTGGTCAAACCAATAATTGGTATTGGTTCGTGACTATAGTTACATAATTCAACTAACCAATATGAATCTGAAACATAACTTATAATTCAATTATGATCTTCACATTCTTTTACTTATAAAACACTATACAACTCAAATAAATGATATCATCTTCTTTGGAAATTAAAAATAGTGATAGAGATGGCAAATACAACAGCAAAAAGAACAGCAAATCCAGCGACCATAGAATTAGAAAGTCGCAAGAAATCATGTCTGAAACCAAAGTACTGTCTCACAAATTCCTGCACAGTTTGACCAGTTTCAAGAACATCCTGCACATCTCCATATTGGGAGGCTACTAATCCATACAACGTCCAACCCACTGGGCAAACCCAGTAGTACCATGCCCACCACACCGGTATCCTCTATAAAAAAAAAAAAAAAACAACAAACATTAATCATTTTACGGGAAAAAAAATCGAAACCCGAACTTGGAAACAAAACTTACCGGTTTTGGGACGACGAATCCCGAAAACAGACTCCACAGTCCAAAGAATGCAAAGGAGAGAATGGAAGCAATGTGATGATTTGGTGTCATTGCCACAGCCATCATCCCATAGAAAGTGAAGTAGAGCAAAGTGAAGTACATGATGAACAGATACCAAAGGAACTTAGCAACACTGCATTCAAATCCAATCATAGTGTACACTATGAGAGTGTAAACCAGAGCTTGGAGTAAAACATATGGGAGCTCAATCAGCACCTGAAACATGGGACAGGACACACAGTTTTCAATGCCTAAACGAAACAAAGTTCTTATGTTTCAAAACAGAACAACGTTAGTACCGCTGCAAATGCGTATGAGAAGGCTGAGTACATTCCAGCAGCTCTTTCACGATAAAACACGGTTCGTTCTACGGCGAGCACGGGCTGTACAGAGAAGGCATTCTGGACTCCCAAGAATAGTGTTGCAGTGTACATTGATCCCATGGCATTGAATAGATCTTGTCGCCTTGTCCTTCATTACACAAGTCAATGTTTTCCAATAAGAGAACAGAACATGTTTCTTGTCTTCATGGCATGTGAAGGTAACAAAAAAGGCTTACCTTTTTGAGCCAAGGTCCCAAAACATTGTACCGAACATCAGCGCAATGACGATGGTGAACAGCAATCTCACGGCGGAGTAAGACGGGTTGCGCCAATTACACCAATGTTGCTTCCATAAACAAGCTACACATTGTGTGTAAAGTGATCGTGAGTATTGAGTTGGGAAGTATAGGTTTGTTGATCCCGGAGTTGGGGTACTCAATTCTTCAACAAGCGTCTTGTTTCTCCTGTTCATCATTTTCAAAAATGTTCATACGAAAAGCATCACATTTATGCATAATAACTGGTCTACTATATTGTTGATTACCTATAAAGTTCTGAGTTTCTGTACAAATCAGTGAAGTCAACCCCTAAAGCTAGTTCTTGTGCTGGGGAAGTGACTTCTAACATCCATGTGGCAGGGTTGTACCCATCTTTTATTCTAGCAACTCCTTTGATTTCCTTAAGAATAAAGATGAAGACTTTACATAATTGTTATTGGGGAGGCAAAATCATGAGTGTTTGTAATAATTTTACCTCAAAGTACTTTATTAGATGGAAAGAATGGCGACCCAATGGACCAACGTATATTTCTTGGCCTCCTGGCTTCATCAAGAAGAGCTGCACCAAATAGCTCAAAGTGTTAAGTATTAGAGGTTTCATTTAGCTTAAATGTTCATTGTTTGGTCTGTCACCTCATCGAAAGCTTCGAAGATGTCGATACTCGGTTGGTGAATTGTGCATACAACAGTTCTTCCAGTATCCACTGTGTTTCGAATGGTTCGCATGACAATGGCTGCAGCTCTAGCATCAAGTCCTGAGGTTGGCTCGTCCATGAATATTATGGATGGATTTGCTACAAGCTCCACTGCTATGGTGAGTCGCTTGCGCTGCTCGGTCGAGAGACCGTTTTCACCTGGCAACCCAACTAGAGCATCCCTCAACGTCTTTAACTCCACAAGTTCCATCACTTCATTAATGAACATCTGTTGTTATACATTGCAATCAAATTGTCAGCTATTCACTTGAAGCTCTTCCAAGAACAAAAGTAATAGAAGAACAGTATTGGCATAGTTTACCTTTCTAGTTTGGGGATCGACTTGTCGGGGCAGACGGAGCCATGCGGAGTAGAGCAAGGATTCGTAGACAGTAAGATGAGGAGAATGGATGTCATTTTGTTCACAATAACCAGAGATTCTAGCAAATGTTTGTTGCTTCTTTGGATAACCAGATATCTTGATGTTCCCTTCAATGTAACCCCCAGTTTTTCTACCAGCCAAGACATCCATTAGTGTTGTCTTACCAGCGCCACTCACTCCCATAAGAGCTGTTAGAACACCGGGCCTGAAAACTCCACTTATTCCCTTCAGTAGCACCAACTTATCTTCAAAAATACCTTGGTTTTTCATTTCCTGAAAACCCCATCAAACATACTTATGATTAGGAAGTTTCAATGGAAATTTCAACTCTTCCTTTTTTTTTAGGTGGTTTGATTCTTACCTGCGGCATGTCAACAGAGTAAGTGATATCTTCAAATGAAATTGAATGTTGCTCAAATGGAAGAATCATTCCTGTTCTATTTCTGGCATTGGCTTCAAATTTCATTTCTGTTCCTGGAATTAGCACAACGCCCAACAATCAACTGGTTAATGACTAATAGATTAGAGGTTCGAATTCTCGATCTCCGAACTTTGTTATACCTCTTTTGTCACCACTGTCAATACTTTCTGGTTCGCCTGATTGAAAAGCTCGACCCTTCCCAAATGCTACACAATCAAAACTAAGATGTTAATTTGAGGCTCTTTCTTACTAAGATGCGTATTTTACGAAGTCGTATAAGGTCGAGATGATTACGGTTGAGGAACGACAACGCCAAAGTGAAAAGTAAGTTGAACAGAAACACATAACCAAGCAAAGCTCCTGCACCAATCCAATACCAATATGCATTTGGGAAGAATCCACGGGTCTTCAAAACCACAACTCCTAATGCGTCCTATAAAAAAAGACAGCTCAAGAACATAAAAAAACAGTGAATATTACTAAAACATGATTCAAAAGAGAGAATTTTAAGAACTTACATGTGCCCAACTCTTTCCAAGGAACTCGTTTACAACTACGGCGTTTTGAGCATACATTATTGGTGATGTCCAATACCCCCATATCCACCATTTCTTAATGTCCTCTACATAAAGAATGAAAATAAGATCAAAGTTGACTATTTCATTTTAGAATGCACAGCTGTGTCGTACCTCGAGACAGGACAAAACCGCCAAGTGCATAGAGGGTCAGAAGAGCAAAAGAACCGATCGTGTTCGCAACGACCATGTTACGACACAATGCAGCAATGAAGCGGAACAGTGCAGCAGCCATCTGATTAACTAGTAGAAGCACCAAGAATTGTTTGAAAAACCTGCAGCATTGTTGTTCCCATTCATATTCACATCAAAAAGAAGGAAAGAAAGACTTCTCAAGCTCAAAAAACACTTTTAGTATCTCTTACCTCTCAATATTTGGATCAAAGCCAATGCCATAGTATGTGATGACAACCCACAAAGCAACTTCAATAAAGGTAATAGGAATCTTGAGGATCCAATTGGGAAGAGAATACGCCCATGAAGGATAGAATAAGAGGTCCCTTTGCTTGTAGAAATTAGGAAGCTTAATTGTGGTTAATGAGAGCTCTGATAACCCATTAAACATAATCATAATAACTGTGAAGAACAATGCACCAGTGTATATTCCTCCATCCACAATGGTATCACGATGCATCTCAGTTCTTAGGAACACACTCATTGTAATTAAAGCCATTACAAACAGCTGAAAACTCCAAAAGGCAATCGTGTTAATAAGCTGATAGGCTATGTCTTTCAGGAAAAGAAACAAAAAAAAGAGTAAATTTGAGGCTACCTGAAAGAGCTTGAAAATGTAGACGAAGGAGTTTCGTTTCATGAGAAGGATCTCTCTTGAGAAGCAAGCTTTTAAGAGTTCTCTCTTTCCAACACCATATTTCTGGGTTGTCAAAGCTGCTCTGTGGCTCTTAGACTTATCAAAAGGGATGCCAAGTTCATCTCCAAGCTTTATGCCAATATGGAATGATTTAAATGCATCAGAAAATTCACTGGGTGTAATGAATCTGTAAGCCTCCTCTTTGTTTTTCCAGTACTGTTCTTGATCTTTCTTTGATGTCACCTGTATAAAACTTAGATTTAGTACTCAATTATGGGGTTGCTAAAGGCTAAATTCTATTGTTGAGTAAAAACTTGCCTCTTGAAGAAAGTCAGCCACTCCCTTCCTCTCAGGACAAACAAACCCCATAGATTCAAAGAACTGAAGCACCTCATCACGAGGACCTTGATAAACAATTCGACCATCGGATAGAAGAATAATGTCATCAAAAAGCTCATAAGTCTCTGGTGCTGATTGGAGAAGTGAAATAACTGCCGTTGCTTTAAGAATGTGAACACTTTGCTTCAATGAATTCACTATTTGAAACGTTGTGGAGCTATCCAACCCCGTTGATATTTCGTCCATGAACAAAGCCCTCGCTGGACCAACTAACATCTCGCCTGTATGCAAACTTTTACTTTATTTCAAAATATTCAAGAACAAAAACAAGAACTTGTCATAGCTAAGCTGAAGAAATTGATCGAAGAACATACTTTTTTAAAAAATGAAATGGTTATCGAACAGATCATAGCTAAGCTGTATGAACTAATTTTACCTGTAGTGACTCTCTTCCTTTGTCCACCAGATATGCCTCTTATCATTTCATCACCAACCATTACATCAGCACATCCTTCCAATCCCAAAATCTAAAAGATTTCAAAGAATTAGAGATTAAGAACATATTTGGACACTGTTTAGCTTTCATAATAATATGTTACCTTGAGGATGTAATCTGTCACCATACTTGCCTCTTGACCTTCTGTTGCAGTTGCCTGAAAATGAAGCTCTTATGTAGGTTAGTGTCACTAATTCCTTCAATCAAACAGGAAAATAAATCCACTTTAATTTTCTTTTCTTCAGTCTCACTTAATCCTATCATTGTTCTAATTGGTCAAAGATCCTCTATTTAGGCATATTAACTCTGTTGTTGTTAATGAACTCCACTCTACAAGCTTTTTTTCTCTTGCAAATATTATGAACAATATTATGAGATCCAGCATCGGTTGGAGAGGTAAACGAACCATTCGTTATAAAGATGTGGAAACTTGTAATGGCTCAAGCCCACCGCTAGCAGATATTGTCCTCTTTGGGCTTTCCCTTTCAGGCTTCCCCTCAAGGTTTTTAAAACGCGTCTGCTAGGGAGAGGTTTTCACACCCTTATAAAGGGTGTTTCGTTCTTTTGAGTGGAAGCCCGAAAGGGAAAGTCCAAAGAAGACAATATTTGCTTAGTGGGCCTGGGCCGTTACAAAACCTCTTCCAAGAGACACGTTTTAAAACCGTGAGACTTACAGCAATACATAATGGGCCAAAGTGGATAATATCTGTTAGCGGTGGGCTTGGACTGTTACAAATAGCATTAGAACCAGACACTGGACGGTATGTCAGCAAGGACACTGGACCCTCCAGGGGAGTGGTTTGTAAGAGCCCAAGCCACCGCTAGCAGATATAGCAGTGGGCTTGGGCTGTTACAAGTATGGTTTTGATTAGATCAAATTAATCATATTTACCTTCATGAATGTATCAATATTAGGCTCAGGCTTTATATTTTCTGCCAACTCTCTCCTTGACAGTTCTGCTAGCATGTCTGCAAAAAATTAGTCATTTTAGATCCCTAAGTTGCAAAATGTTACATTGAGTTTTGAGTTTAGTTATCACTGGATCACAAGAAGATGTAAATGTATCGTTTTAAAGCTGACCGTAGCGTGAGCCGACGCCCTGGCATCGTGCAGCAAATGCTAAAGTTTCCCTAACAGTCATTTCTCCAATATGAAGATCATATTGACTGATGTAGGCTGCAGTCCTCTGGGGCACAAATTCATTGAGTCCATGCCCATTGTAACTCACCCTTCCACTTGCCTGAATGCAAAATGCTTCTTGAGATCACAGACTACACCAAAACTAAAAGAGTGAGTGCAGGGGATGCTTACTCTTATTTGAGGATCAAGCTTTCCTGCCAGTGCTAATAAAAGAGTGGTCTTTCCAGAGCTAGGAGGACCCAACAGCAGTGTCATTCTGCCAAAACAATCAAAGAATGAGTATCAGAACAAGAAATTGTGCTGATTTTACCATTTTTTTCCCCCTTGTTTTTCTTACCTTCCAGGCTTCACGATTCCACTGATATTATGAAGGATTTTTAACTGCTTCTTTCGACTGGAAAACATATGAAGGTAACCCAAGAACCCCTTCAAACCAAACAAACAAAAAATCACTGTAGTTCTTGAAAGTTATCAGCTCATATCAGTTCATGAGTTAAAATGTTACCTCCACCATATTGAGTGTGAAATTTAGAACTGTTGGCAATGCTCTACTTCCCATATAAGCATCCGCTTCGACATTCAAATGCTCGAACCGAACCTCGATTGTCGGAAGTTCGATTCCTACCCTGAAAATGTCAAGAAACATACCACAAAAACATCAATCAAACGAACAACATTTTCTATAAAGTTCAGTCTATGAAAAGAAAAAAAAAAAAAGGCGAATGCACCTATCAAGACGATTCTGCAGCTTCAACAAGAACTTCTCGTTATCCTCTTCAGCAACTTTAATCAACGCCTCAATCAAATTCTTCCTGTCTTGAAACCCAAGATTTAAGATATCAACTTCATTGGCTTTACCATCCAAAGTCGTCATCAACCCTTTCCTCAAACGCCTGAACGTCGGAAGCTTTTCAATGGCGGCCCATTTCAGCGATTCCTGGTCCTCTTCATGCACTGATGATACTGGAAAACCATCCACATTAAAACTCCCAAGCCTCTTAAACGAGCTGCCAATCCCCAACTCCATCTCCTCTCTGCTCCTTCAAAAACTCACATTAACCAACTTTGACCCTCAAAATCTCTGCCAAAATGGACTTCTTTCAACGCATTTTCATTCAAAAACTAAAGAAAACTCGAAATTTTACCAGTTTTTCTTAGGATTTGTGCGCGGGCTGCAGCCTTACAGCCTTACAGCAACAGAGTTATGCACAAACAAAATATACATGGCGAAATGAGCATATTAATAAGACATAATATAGGGGCATGTGCTTGCACGTAGAATTTATAACATATAGAATATCAATAATATAGTTTTAATTACTTCAAAAAATAATTTATCACGTGATCTAAATTTAATCATACTAGGCCATTTTTATAAATATATGAATTTCAAGCTGTCAAATTCTCTATAATAGTTTATGGTGTTAATATCAATTAGAATCAAATATATTGTTAAAATAAATATTATTCAAAATTATTCTTAGTTATGTTCTTTTTTAAATAATTAAAGTGTGAGTAGTTATTAACATGTCTTGATGCTTATAGATGACTAATATATGGTATAATGAATTATAATTTATATACCTGTTGTTATATTATTTTTAATTTATAAAAAAAAGTATATTATGATATTATTTTATCAACATTGACTTCAAATGAAAATAACTTGGATATATTATTTTATCATAGATGACGTTGGCGTAAATAAATCTAAAAATATTCTCCAATTATGTATGGGTATGTATTATTTCACAACTATATTGTATATATATTTATATATGCAACTAGATATTAGATACCATATATATATATGGTCCAATAATTTTGAGAAAGTAAGTATTTAGCTGTTACAAATAAAGTTTGTAATTTAATCCATGTATGAGAATATTCTTTAAATTAAATGCTATTGTTTAATGGCAAAATAAATCATTTATCAACAAGAAAAAAAAAAAAAAAAAAGCAAAAATACAACTCATAAGGTAAAATTAAAAGAAATCATTTTGATTAAATTTTGTATAATAAAAAAATACTTTTATTCTTTATTTTAGTTCGATTTGAATATTAAATACATGCTTAAATATGTACAAGTTAATAACACTTTTATTTTTATATCCAACGATAATATTATATCTTAAAAAAAATAATATTATAGATTTAAAAACAACTCGAACACCGTTGTATATTTGATTTTACAATTCAATAATTCTATAAATAATTATAAGGTTGATATTTACTATTAATATCTCAAAAAAGACAAATCAAATTAAAAAAACATCAAAAAAATTTATTTTACGAAGAGTAAAATAAAATATGCAATTTGAATTGATTCAAATAAATTTAAATTTAAGTTCGTCCTTAAAAAGAAAAGGTTTAATTAATTATAAAAAAAAAAAATACCTCTAGTAAAAAAATATTCTTAAAATTTTAGTTAAAAAATTAGTTTAGAACAAAAATCATTATTATTTTATTTCAAAAATATTCTTAAATTTTTAATAGTATTTAACAAATATCATTGAATATAAAAGAAAAAAATAATCATTAATGTCCTTAGAAAATGTTTTAAAATATCTTTACCTTAAAATATACTTCTATGGAGCATTAACACCCTTTTTAACGTTAGAAGGATTTCAAAATTTGTAAGTAAAATAAAATATATTGCAATTCAACCTTTAAATTAATTCATATAAATTTAAATTTAATTTGTCTTAAAAATATTAACCATTATTTATCAAGTGGGCCTCAGACTTTAAAAACCCAATTGATTAATGTGGGCCAATCTGAATCCCGTAGCCGTTACCATTACCTACTGCGCACCGTTTTGTTGACGTGGCAGCCGAATTCGACCGTTGGGTGCTTTTTGGTAGCTAAAACTTAAAAAAGAAAAAAATGAAAAAGAAACAGTATCTCCATATCTCTTTACGCTCCTCTTTCAGTTTCTTCATCTGAGGTGAAATTTTGAGCTTTCTTCAGCGAGTCGAAGAAGAAGGAGGTTTGACGATAATGGCCGACAATTGCTTGTTTAGTGAAGAAGAAATGGCGATTGATGAGGCTGTCGGCCACCCGCAAGCTTACGCCAAGCTTTGCCGCGATCGACAAGCTGGATTGTACTGCCGTGGTCCTCCTTTCACTTTCACGCCTTATAGTTTGAAGAAGCGAGAGGTTAGATACGAGTCATTCTGAAATTTTTCTTTGATTAGATGGAAGATTGAACTGAATTGTGATATTGCTGTTCTGATTTTAATTCCCCACTGTGAGAGAATTTGAGCCCTTTCTGTTACTTCGGGGGAAACTGTTTGTGATTAGTCCGTAGTTAATTCCTTTCTGTTTTGCAATTCTTGTGGATTTCTGCATGATTCCTCTTCAAAATTTCCATTTCTGGATGGAAATGTTTAAGATGGCACGAATTCTGCAAGGAATTAGAAGCAGGAACTTTACCTAATTACCTTGCAACTACTTGTCCTGACTTCCATTTTCATTATACTTAATGCGTGGATCTTTGCCTAATGTTTCAGACCGCAATCGCAATGGAATTAGATCAGTTGTTTCCAATAATAAATCCAAAGGCAAAGCCTACTGCGAAGCCAAAGCTTTTTGTCAGTCTCTTATGGAAGCAACTCAACCATCTAGGGTAAGTAGCTGACGTTCCATTTCTGAAATTTCTAAAAACATTTGTGTATTCCTACTTTAAATCATCTGGTTTTGATTATATCAGGAACGCTGGCTTCGATCCTGCGGTAATTCGAGTCGACCATTACGGCAATGTTCTTTATTATCATGCTGATTCTGCTTCACCACTTGCTTGGGATATTGATCATTGGTTTCCTTGCTCAAGTATACTTCTAAAACTGTTCCAAATTTTTAAATTCGTCTCCTCTCTTGTTCTCATAGTTTTTTGGTGAAACACAGGAGGAGGACTGACTGTTCCTAGCAATTTACGAATACTTCAATGGCAAGCCTGCAAGAGGAAACATCACAAGTTAGAGTTCTTAGTTCCATGGTGGGATTTTCAATTGGGTATCTCTGTAAACCAGTTTTTGTCCATCTTTGCTTCATCCAACTCAGATTTCAGGTGCGTTTGCTTTAACTTCTTGATTGATGTTCATTTGAGTTTATGAATGTTTAGGTGGTGATGTTAATATGTAAGTATTTTCATGATATAATGATGACAGGCGCAGAGCCTTTTCATTTCTGTTCTTCGAAGGCGAAAACGAAGAGCTGAATAATTCACAGACAGTTGAATCTCATTCTTTTCCTCAACATTTCGTGGCATCCAAAGAGCGACTCGGATTTGCTCCAGCTGCCATTGTTTTATCTCGAAGAGAATGTTATGATGATTCTTCATCACCTTTGAGGTCATTGGACTACAATAGACAACCAAGACCAAGTATTCCTATAGTTGGTTAGTTACTAAGAAAAATTCTTCTCATTCATGCTCTCTTGCTCTTGAAAAGTTCGATTTTGATTTCATACCAACAGTTTAAATCAGTATATAACTTTTGGATTCTTTGATTAATGTTAGCTGCAAGAAAAGTGAAACCTGAAGTTCTTAAAGAGAATGAAAATCCAGACTTCGTTACGAATCCATACCAAGCCATTGTCATGGCCAGAGATTCTCTAAGACAAAGAGATGAAAGGGCAAAGCTGAAGGCAGAAATACAGAGGGTAGATGATGAAGTGAATGATATGAAGCTAAATAATGAAGAAGAGAAGCTGAGAATTCAGGAATTGGAATTAAAATTAATTAAACATAAAAGAAAGGCTGAGAAGTGCAGGCGATTAGCCGAGGCTCAATCATCCCATAAGACAATGCTGGAGAAGATGATCCGAGATGCAATGCACCAGTAAGATTAATTAACAGCCATTGTACGAAAATAAACGTACAAAGCAGATCAAATAGGACTTAACTTGCCAATGTGACTGTTTTCTTGTAGGAGTGTTATTTACAAGGAGCAGTTAAGGCTAAACCAAGCAGCAAGCAGTGCACTAATGGCCCGGCTTGAAGCGCAGAAGGCAATTTGTGACACCGCTGAGAGGGATCTCTACCAGAAATACAGACAGAGAGATGAGCTCGAGAAACAGCTGAGGCCTGGACATGAACAGGCGCGAAAAAGATCAAGAACTGACAATATGCTACTCCTGGAAGAAACAGACCACAAAACTCCAACTGCCTTTTTGCCAGGAATCAAGCCAAAGACACCGACACACAAAGAGCTGAGACTGTTTCTAGAGGAAGAACAAAGAGCTTCTGAATCTGCTTTGTCCCAAAATGGAGGGGAGAAACAAATGGAACCTGATATGGCCATGGAGAAGCCTGGTGAACATGATGAGAAAGCAATTGTTCCACTGGTGGAGGAAGGAAGCTTAATTATCCAAAGGCTTCAAAATTTAGAAATAGGAGAAGCAAAGGGACATGGCAAGCTATTCCCTTTCATGCACGAGTCGGATGTTGAAGAAGAAGAAGAAGACGAAGAGAGTAGAAAAGAACGAGGCAAAGGAAACGTCGAGAAGTGGCTTCAAATCCTGTTAGAGGATGAAACCCAAGAAGATGTAGATCTCCAAAATGAAGATGAAGGTGACATGATGAGCAAGTCTCATGAAATAAGTGCAAATTCCCCACAGGAGGAGGTTGAGGCTGAGCAAAACAAAGAAGAGGAGAGGATTGTTGGAACTGAAGGCAGCAAAGCCAAAAAAGAAGTGAGCGAAGAAGAGTGTGAAAAGAATGAGCAGAGTGGGAAGGAAATGAAATTCACAAGGTCAGCCAGTGCAAGGATCTTCAGGAGAATCCCATCTTCACCATCTCTGATCTTGGGAGGAATGAAAAAGGGAGTGGACTGTATGGGAAAGAAACCAATGGTAAGCGGGGACAACGATGTCAATGGCGACGATCATTCTGCGAGAAACAGCTTCATCAAGACACTCAAGAAGGCAGTAAGGTTATGAAACTTGCCTGTTTCATTCAACTATGGCCAGTGTTTGTACGGTATGTCTTGCTTTGTCCATACAGTTCCTTCTTTTCTGAGTGTTGGTTATTCATTCTCTTGAAAGCCAATAAGTTTGTGCAATTAGGCGCTCCATGTATAAGATTTACTGCATTCCTTTTCTTGGTTGTGTTTGGAATATAGAAAGGGGCTTGCTGGTGTGATTCCAAATTTCATTTAGTTGTTTATTCCTTAATTCCAACATTCTTAAAACATAAATTTACAGATCTGTCAGAGATTCAAAAGAATTCCAATTCCTGTAAGAACAGCTTATAAACCTCCCATGGCCAAATTCCAAAAGAATAAAAGAATGAACATGAGATAAATGGAATTACAATTGGGGGTTTCACCACCATTTATATATAAATGTGATTACAAATACATATTGAGAATGAAAAAGAGACTCTTGGAAAAAGTCAGATTCATACGGTCTGTGGCTAATTTTATTTCTATAAAACTAACACAAAATTCTAAGCCAAACCAACCAACCAACCAACTTCTTCCTGTGTTTGTTTGAACTGTTGATGGAAGAACAAATTTAGGCGTTGGTTGGAGCTGATGTTTCTGGTGAACTGCTTGCAGAGTCACCTTTGGGGTTCAAAGGCGTGCGACTGGTGGCTAAGGAGCCATTTTCACCGTCGTTCTGGGCCAAAACTGGGATCTTAACAGCTGATCGTTCCATCTCCTTCTCGAGCTCTTCCTCCTTACGCAGTGCCGTGAATTGGCTGTCCAAGGATCTGGCTGCTCCCAACCATGCCAGGACGATAACCAACAGGATACCTCCAAGGTATGGAGTCGAGTTTGCAAGAGATCCGAATGTCAAGATCATGAACTGTTGAATGAGAGCGCCTCCAGACTTCCCCAATGGATTGCAGACGACATCGATGGCAGCCTTGCCTTTGACCTAAAGCACGAAGCCATTAAAAAATGAATTCTTGAACAAAAATTTAGTAGTACACATTCAAACAAGACATCAAATTTACCTTGGTATCCTCATCCAAGGGAATGTAAGCCATTTCTTTGCAGGGATCAAACAAACTGTACTTAGCACTCTTGCTGAAGATGTTTTGCATAGCACCCACATAAACAGCCGCAAGAAGAGGCGTTAACCCGAACTGGGTAAGCATCGGCGCTATCGGGCCTCCAAACAAAATCAATGAAAAGAAAGCAACTCCAGTAATGAGGAGTACTGTGGGCGTAATATTGGCTGCAACTCCCCACCCGTATTTGTTGAAAATATATTGACTAAGCAACATCATTATGAATGTTACTATTCCAGTAGCAGTTGAGAAATCACCCATGAAAGACGAGTATTCGTTCGGGCTCGGAAACTGTACAGTTACGAAGAGGGTATTATTTACAGAACAAGCTGATTAATAGACAGACATACCAATGTCAAATGCAACAAACCTGTGCTTTGAGCTTCGATTTCCACGTAACCTCGACAAGGTTGATACTGATGCCATATGCAACGACCAAAGTGGCAAGATCCCTGATGTATCTTGAAGATGCCAAGAATTTCAAGCTCTCCATTGTCCCCATGGTGACCTTCTCCTGTAAATGAATGCAAGAATACAAAAATTCAGAATCATTTAACAAGAGAATTGATAGCTGAAGACGTACGCAAGCAACCGTACGAGAATGTGGGGGTTACCTTCTTCTTCTTGCTGCGAGTTGGAAGAGAAGCATACTTATTCACCCACCAATAGAGGAAACAGATCGCAAGCCCCATACCGACGACTATACTCATCATGGCTTTCAAAGATATAGCCCAACCATCGACTCCGGGACCCAAATGTTTCCTCATGTTTGAGAAATACTTCACAGTTCTACCTGAGAAAATGAGGGCAACATTCGCACCAAGACCGAATAGAGGATAGAACTTTTTGGCTTCATCAACAGTTGTAATCTGCAAAAAAATGGCAACCAAAGAAAGGGAAAATTAATGAGCTAATCCTTTCAAACTCCATTGCTAAACCATCGGTCACGGCGCTTGCTCGGCCACGGATAGATTCAATTCCTATCCTTACATTTATCAGAACATAAACCCAACAACTAAATGCAACAACTTCAAGGGAGAAATCCAGTTCTTTTGAATTCCCTTGCATTTCACATATCCCAATCAAGAACTCAAAATAAAACATGTAAAGCCATTAATCAGCAGGAGCAAAAACTATGATCCATGTAAAATATCGTCGAATTCGCACTCGAACAAGATCTAAAATCGCTAACAGCAGTCACAACAACACGAAACTCGAATCATAAATCACAAGTTTAGATGCCAAAGTTTTGAAAATTACCTGATTGGCAAATCCCCAGAACAACACAGAAACCACGACACTTCCCCACAGCTCAGCCATGACGTAAAACAAGCAAAAGCTCCAAATCCTCATAATAGCCAGAGGACCAAGGAACCTCGGGCCAAGGGAGTTGAGAAGCTTATCAGCAAAAGCTTGAGGGTGGATAAAATTGCTAAGAGGATACAAAAGAAATCCAAAAGCCCCAAAAAAGGCAATGAATGGAACGATGACAGTGTAGAACAGAGCCTTTCTAGGCAAAACATTAGCCAATTTGGTGTACAACAACATGAACCCAACAGCCATGGGCAAATTAACCCAAGTCTTCAAAAATGGAATAATCTCAGCACTGCTACCTTTAGCAGTCACAACCAAAACATCCTTTGTATCCCTAAGAATTGTGTAATTGAAAAGGATGCAAAAGAACATAAGCCCAAGAGGGATAATCTTCTTGAGGGTTTCAATCTCAATCCCCAAAATTTTAGGGATCTCATCGGAATCCGCTGCAGGCGCCGCCGCGGCCTCAGCCCTGCAGATGAGAGAAACACGCTCTTTGGGAGAGAAGGAAGCGTTTCTCGATACAAATCCCTGAAATCTTTGAAACCCATTTGAGGAAAGTGATAACCCAGGAAGATTCAAAGGCTTTGTGGATAAAATCCTTTGCCTAAGGCCATGAGAAGGCAATAAGCTTCTGGCCTTGGGATTTGGGGGAAGAGTAAGAAACCCTTTGCTTTGCAAAACAGCCTCCATGTCTCTCCTCTTTGATCCCTTGTGGAAAAACAATAATCCAAACGCTTTAGGCTTTCAAAAAGAGACACAGACAAGGAAGGAAGAAGAGGAAAGAAGGAAGATAAGAAGAAGATAGGTAGGAATTGCAAGTTCCTTCTCCAGAGGATGGGCGAACATACAAATATCTTTCTTTATATACAAACAACAGAAATCAAAAACCCTCGAATTGTTTCAGAGAACAAACAGCCAAAAAAAACCCAATAAAATAAAATTCAAATCAAACCAAAAGACGGAAGGAATAATTAAAAGGGTATTTTCCACAAGTGGGTTGAATTACAGTCGCAAGAACAAGAATAACTTTGTTCTACAGATCTGTTCTTGAAAGGTTAAATTATAAACTGGAATCACTTTGCTCTACCCATCGGTTCTTGGAAGGTTAAATCATAAACTCGGGTCTCTGAATTTGGAGTGTTTTTCCTTAGTTTTCGGGTCTGGATCGTTGAAACTTTGACCAAAGTGGAACTGTTATGATGCCATTTTTTAAGGAGCATATGTTTTTCTTTCCACCACCTGTGCGGACAACTTCATACATACCGTGCTTATTAACATTTGGATCCCCATTTATTGAACTAACAAATAAATTATCTTACCTTAATTACTTAATTATCTCCTTAACCAATTGATTAATAATATAATTTAAATTATGTCATCCACAAAAAAATATACATATATATATTAAACATTCTTGTATTAAAAAATATATATTTCGTTCACTATTTTCAAATTAATTAAAGCACTAAAGTTATATTTTTTTTTTCAAAGAATAAATTTATGTATATTTATTTTGTTTTAAAAACTTCTCTTTAGTTTGTGGAAAATGGATTGAAATTTTTTTAAATAGTTAATAAGATAATTAACAATGAATAAAATAATAAAGACAATGTCACATGTCACAATGTGTTTATTTTTTTATTTATTATTATTTTCCCCTTTCTCGTAAAGAAGTTGCAAAAGCAAGTTGGCTAAAAAGGGCACGATCACGGTCGAAATTAAACTGCCACCGTTCGGAAATGTCCAAAGTACCCTTCATTTTAAGATCTTTTTGAGCTTCTGCAAGTTGGTCAATAAAGTGTCACGCTTTTCTTTTCTTTTTATTTAACGAACGAAAATTACGCATGAAATAGCTAGAAAACGATGTAATGTTCTTTGTCCACCAAATAACGGGTGCTTCTCATTTATTTCTATGTTTTTTTCATGTTTTTTTTTTTTTTTTTTGGTTAAAGTGCAAACTTTTCTTTTTCGCCTCTATTTTTATTTGAATATTAATTTTAATGTAAGGTTGAGGGCGGAGTTAGGATGTACTCCTCGTCTCCATCCCCGTCCTGTTTCTCATTTCATAATATTAAATATAAAATATACCCATGTTAATTTTTTTACTTAATATATGATTTTTTATAAATAATTATAATATATATTATGTATTTTTTAAAATTAATAAAATTTATTAAAAGTGGATTTGAGGGCGAGATGGGATGGGGACTCCCGATCATACCATGCCCCATCCCTAATCGACTAATAAGGTAGATTTCTCACCGACGTCTGATCAAATTGTAGATTTCTCACCTCATATAATAAAATAGGGACTCAACTTTTGAATATGTCATATTCAAAAGATTTGTATATACCACTTAAAATTCTTTTAACTTTTATCATAATTTTGGTATGTTTGATTTTTTGAATTACCTAAGATTCGCGGCTTTGCTTTGGACTGGTCTCCTACTAATGGAAATAGTGTTCCTTGATTATAAACTCATGACCATTCCCTAAATTAGTCGATGAACTTTCATCATCTAACCGTTATAATTTTTTATTTAATAAAATTTTACATTATTTTAAATGTTAAATATTAACATATTTGATTATTCCCAAGTACCATGTATCAAAATTTAAAAATAATAGTTAGAGAGATTAATATTATACTTAATTTAGGACAACACTTGGTAAGTAAATTTATTTAATATTAAAAATGTATCAAAGATCTTTCTCTTGATGTATTTTATATTTCACGTCTTTCTCCTACCTTAAACTATAAAAAAAAACTAAGCGATAATTAAATTAACTTAAAAAATTCTACTAGTTTAAGGTAGTAGCTTCACAATTTATATATATTTTTAAAATTATAATCGGTGTTATTTTTATAAAAAAATAATTCTTAAAATACTAGAACTCAATATAAATTGAAATTGAAACTCCCAAGCCATGAAGCATAATTTTTATAAGTCGATTAAAATAGAAAGACCATAAATTTTTTTCCTGAAATTACATAATTTTCGTTATTTTCATTAGTTTTTCTTTTCAGCTGCAAAATAGGAAGGATTCAATAATTATTATAATTGCTTTCCATAATATATATTAAGAACAAAAGGAAAAAGAAAAAAGAAAAAAGAAAAAAGAAAGAAAAATCCATCCCACCTACCCCGCTATTGGCTGGAACTACTAATTCCACGATATGGATCCAAGTCAGCAGTGGGGCTCACAGACCGCTTACGTTGTATCCGGCCATGGTTATGAACGGACAGCAAAACTCTTTTTAATTTTTTTTTTTTTTTTNTTTTTTTTTTTTTTTTTATCAATGAATAAAATTAAACTAATTAATTACTTAACTACACTGAACAACGGTTTAAAAGAGTACACGTCAGCATACAGTAACATTGAAAGTCAAAACAAGTGGCTAGGCTCACCTTTTAATACCCCTTCCTTCCCTTATTTAATCATTCCACCTTTTTTAGTGATTTAATTAAATTTAATCTCTCCTTTTGTTCAATTACCTTTTTGTCCCTAAAATTTTCAGTAATAGTTTGTTTGTTAGGAGTGTGTGAGAGGAGAGAAAGGAGCTTTCCTTTGATTATTATTTAAAAATGAAATATTCACTAAAATATTTTATATTTTCATGGGTGACGTATGAAAAGAAATCCATTTTTGTAAAGATCTTATCTGTATCATCATTCTGAAGCTGATTTGGAGTTATCTTTAAATATTTAAAAAATGATTTAAATATTGTTTCCGAATTATTTATTTGGAAGATGGCTGAAATTCATATTCCATTAAAAAAAAAAAAAAAAAAAGGGAAAATTAATTAATTTTGAAAAGAGGAACTTAGTTGTGGAAAAGGAGAGATTGATTTAAGGAAGAAGACAGATAAAATTTGAAATACAAATTGCTTTTGGTTTTGGGGAACTGTTTCTCGTGGTAGCAAGCGAAAGCAACCCTACCCCTCAAGCCCTTCAGCTCCCCGCTTTTGAACGCAATCTCTTTGCCTTTTCTTCCTATCTCCTAATCCTCAACTACCTCTTTTCTTCAAACTTCCATTTCCAATCAAATTCCCAACCTATACCCTTCTTTGACTTTCGAGCCTTCAAAGTCAAAGGTGTGAGGGCTCGAGTTTGTTCGTCAACTACCCATCTCTTAATTATGAGTCTATGTTAGAAATTGAACCTTGCTCGGTTAAGAACAACCGCCTTCCATTAAGTGGATCAAATTCCAAGTTTATGAAAAACAAAAATTAGGGTAAGGACAAGTGAATCCAAATGGATGAAAGTGACAAAGGAATTTGTGTTTGTTGTAACGCTTGGTGAGGAGATGAGGAGGAAGCTACGGGTCTTTCTTGGGTAGGTTGTTTCGGATTATATATATATGGCAACTCCAAATGCAAAAACAATACAAAACAAAGATGTTTTGAGGTATAAATACACCATGTATTCCTTATAGGTACCCAATCAAATTTGGCCCAAACAAGTTCAGGTCCGAAGGTGCCCCAATATAATCATGCCCAAGCCCACATAAAAGCCTACTGAAGGTTAGAACCCTTCCAAGATTAAATATATATATTGTATGGGGTCGAAGGCTTGAGACCACCTTGATGTGAGATCTGATTTGGAGATGGAAACGAACCATTTCTTGTAAGAGTGTAAAAACATCTCTTTAATATATGCATTTTAAAACTCTAAAGTGGATGGTATTTTTTACTTTGTGTTAATAAATTTATGAATTTTATATTTGACATTTTTTAAAAATTTTAATTAATTAATTAAGACATAGAAGGCATTCAATTAAAAAAAAAAAAAAAAAAAACTACGAGGAATTATATTATAAAAATAAATAATAAAAAACTAACCCATAAAAAATGAGAGAGAAGGGGGTAAATAGATAAAATAAGGTACATTAGAATTTAAGTTTATTTTTAATATAATAAGAAGAACGAAAGTCAAGGAAGCAAATTGGCATTACGAAAACTATAGCCCAAAAAACACATCAAAATTACCAGTTATGCCATTTTCATTATCCAGAAACACGCACACAGAGATCTCCTCCATTTCCGCCATTAACACCCAGCTTCACCCATTTTGAGTTTCTATTTCTTCGATCCATATCTCTGAACCCTCTCGTCGATCCACTCCCTCATATCCCTCAGAACAATTTCCATATTCTCATCCGGCTCCCCTTGAATCAACGAATGGTACATCCCCTCGTAAAGCTTCAAGGTCTTATCCACGCTCGCCGCCTTCTCGTACAGCAATTCCGACGATGACGGACACGTCACTCCGTCGGCCGTCCCGTGCACCGTCAGAAATGGCGCCGTAACCCTCGAAAAATTGTCTCTAATGTACTGCGTAACTCTAACCAATTCCCTCATTGTCCCAACCCTCGGTGGTCCTGTGTACCGTCTAGGATTCGCCGCTATGATTTTCAACTTCTCCGGATCCTTAATCGCCTTTCCCACCATTTTATTGTCCGGCATGGCGGCCCAAGTGTCGGCGACGCCGAAGAGGAGGCCGTAGAGGAAGAGGCGGAGTTTGCTCGGTTTCATGTTTTCCGGAATGACAAAAAGAGGCGCCGAGAAGATCAGGCCGGTCCAGGTGTCTGGATCTGACTGGAAGTACATGAGCATGGTGGCGGCACCGCCCATGGACTCGCCGAAGAGGAAGGCAGGGAGATGACGGTAGGGCTCGCTGCGGCGGGTGTGGAGGAAAAAGGAGAGGGAGGCGGCGGCGACTTTTTCCATATCGCCGAGGTAGCAGCGGAGGCCATCGGATCGGCCATGGCCAAGGAGATCGGCGGCGAAGACGGCGTAGCCCCAAGAGGCGTAGCTGAGACAGATCTTTTGGAACATCCAGCCGGTGTCGGAGCCGTAGCCGTGAGTCATGTAGACGGTGCCTTTGGGCTCTGGCGAGTCCAGAGGAATGAAGCTCTGCGTGAAGAGCTTGCCATGGGGGGTTTCGAAGAAGGATTTGGAGTTTTGAACTCCTTGTGAGGCGTAGAATTCTTCCTCCGGTTGGTCGCCCCAGTAGTTCGTCAGAGTTTCCGGCGCTGGTGGTTCTGGGGCCATTTTCGCCGTTTGTGGCCTTGTTCTTGGTGAGGGATGGGGGGATATAGTAATGAGTGGGGAAGGTTAGATTTGTAATTTCGTATTATAGTTTAATTTGTTTGTTTATTTATTTATTTTTTTATTTCAATGAGGTTTGCACAGACTTATTTAATTTTGCAATATTGATAAATTATAATAAATTTTAACTTATGGTTCAAGTTAACCTTCAATTTTCATTTTCGTTTGAGAAGGTTTATGAATTTTTAATTTGAAAATGCTTATTTTAGTTTTAAATTAAAAAAAAAAAAAAAAAAAAAAATCTTTTTNTACCAAAGACCTAATACGGGAGTAGGTACCCCTCATTCCTTTTATCTTTCCAACCTAGCAATTATACTTACCTAATATATTTATAAATTTAATAGGCATAAAACTAAAAAATTAATAATTATAATTAACCCATTTAATGTCCCCACAAAATAAAAAATTACGAATTTTTTATAAACTAAATTAAAAATTATGGGTTGTTTAGCATAAATTGGGTCCAAAATGAAAATTAAGATCTTGTTATTCGGAGTTAAAAACTTATTAGGTAAATAAATATCTAAATTTATGATTTATTAATAATATTAATTATTAAAAAAAGTTATGTTCTAGAAATGACGAAAATGGAATAATAATAATAATAAAAAAGACGAAAATGGAAAAACATACAAATTTATGGAGGAAATGAGAGTTGTTATTTATTTATTTATTTATTTATTTATTATTATAATTATTATTTTGTTGGTGAGTTTGGTGAAAGATGTGGTAGGTGGACTGGGTTTGGAATAAAAGTGGGACCAAGAATTTGTTGGGGTGGGGTCCACCACTGATGAAGAAAGATAAGGCTAAGGTGCTAAGGTTTGGTCGGTAAATGGTTGGTTTTGCCTGGGGGTTGGTAAGATGAATAAAAATATATTAATTAATTTTCAGTTAATACTTTTATAAATTTAATTATCCATATGAGATATCCAAAAGTCAATCTCTAATATTGTAAAAGTACGTTTAAATTCTCACTCGTATATTTAGTTCACGAATAAAATTTGTCTCTAAATAGTCAAAACAATTAAAATCATTTTAAAACGATTTAATTGTTCAAAATTAATTTTAAAGTAGAGTTTTACATAGCCATATGGAATTCGGGCTTCAATGGCTTTTGAGCCCCAACTATTGAAATGGACTTTGTAACCAATTGAATTTGAGGTTTTGTTTTTGTTTAATTTGGACCCAAATTCCATAATCCCAAATTCGGTCAAATTAAGTCGACAAATCTTAAAATAAATATAGAAACTTTGGTAAAAGTTTATCATATGTTTTTTTCCTTCCAAATTTGGTAGTAAATTTTTAAAGATAATTTGACCAATTACAAGTAGGAGCGACCCTAATGTTGGGAAGATCGATAAATTATATTCTATAAAAATGTATTGACCTAAAATTGGTGATAAAAATGAGTGAAATATTAGATTATTAAATATTAAAAATTCTTTAATGGACTCCTAAGTTAGTAATATAATACCTATTATGCTTTTCTATTTTTAAATTTGATTTTTTCGTGCAAAAAAAATAAACATTGAATTTTATACCAGATTTATAATTTAACCTAAATTTAAAATGAGGTGTACCATAATTTTGCAGTATCCCAGCTATTGCCACCTCATCTTGACCAGTTCCGCCTTTCTGCCCATTTCCAAAAGGCATTGAGAAGCTTAAGGGCGCGAGAGCGAAGAAAAAGAGAGCCAAATTCGCCGTCGAAGGGGTGCGAAAGATCATAGACGGAGGATTCACCGATTTCAATCTACGATGTGGAGGAGATTGCTCTCTTCGCAGCTCAAAGCCCTAAAATCTCTTCCTTCATCATCGACGTCCGCATCCGCTCCGTTGGGATGCATTTCTCAAGCCACGCGACTCGCTGCTTCTTCTCGTGTTTCTCATTCCCCGTCCGTCTCGCTCTTCGCCCGCCATTACGCCTCTGATTCTGGTAGATCTTGCTGTTTTCTTCGGGTTTTAATTGTCCCTGTTACTGTATGTATGAGCACGAATGTGGATATATGAAACTAGTCTCGTGTGGTTGTTAATTTATTGGAATGTTTACTCGTGGATCGTTTGTTGTGTATTGTACAGTCTGTGTCGTTGTATATGTGTAAATCTATGATATGTGAACGAAACTGCGAATGTGGAATTGGTCTCGCGTAGTTATTAATCGATTAAAATGTATATGCGCGGTTTGTTAAATATTTTACAGTCTGTGAATTTATAATATGTGCTCGAATGTGGTTTTGATCTCGTGTGATTGTCAAATTTATTTTTCAATGTAGCTGATACTGGTCTGAAGAAGAAGGCAGAGGATGTAATACCAATCGTAACCGGACACGAGCGTGAAGAGCTTGAAGCTTCGCTTGAGGTGAAGTGTTTTTTGTATTTATTGCTTACCTGGATCTCTTTCCGTTACGTGCTTTTTCCCCCTTTATTTGATGTTGTGAAATTCACCGGACTACAAAGGAGGTTGAAATTCATGGCTTAATTGATCGATTCGTTTTCGTTTCCACACGGAGTCTGGCATGGTAATTTTAGTTCAGAAAATTGATTGGTTCATTTTCATTTTCCAACTGTCTGGTTTATGTTATTTGATAGGCTGGTCGCTGATGTATTTTTCATTTCGGACGTGAGTCTCATTTCAATTGGTTTAATGTTTGCAGGGAAGAGACATCCTTGATATAAACCATCCTGTTGGTCCTTTTGGAACTAAGGTTAGTGTGGTTTGTGATTAATTTTTTTGTCGCTTTTTTTTTTTTGTCTGTTGGAAATAAATCATACGCTTTAGCTTTTTATCCAAGGTTTATTTCATGTAGATTTCAAGGCAGGATGAGATAGCAGTATATGTTGAATTTACTTTCACTTGAATTTAAGCTTACACTCTTGTTATGCTATCATGATATCTTCTCATGTCGAACTATTTCATTGAGGTCTCAGACTCCCAAAATCTTTGTGAATTGATATGAAATTTTGCTTCTAGTTATTTCCCTTTCTTTTCCTAATTATCCATGTCATTTAACTTTCTTTCATGCTCCAAGGTGTATCATAATTTTGGTTAGGGAGGAATTCTTTCCTCTTCATCAACCAAGGAACTGACAGAAAACCTCTCCAATTGATTTTGAATCAGAAAAGAAGTGAAAATGCTGACTTCTTTGACTTTGTGCTACATTTAGAAGCAAGAAATTATGCAAGTTCCTCAATATCTATCTCACGCATTTTCTCTAAGATTCTATTTTTCTTCAACAGCCCACTAACCTAAATCAAGTCCTGGAAAATTGGGTCATTCAAGGAATTTTAGGCTTCCTTTTAAAGCTATAACCAAGAATCTTAGGCTCCTCTTCTAAAACCTACCTTTTGCATCTAGAATGAAGTCCTATTGTTCGTTTTGAACCAGTTTTATTTTATCTGGTCTAAAAGGCTTTTTGTTTTTTAAAGTTGTGCTTGTGATTGGCTGCAAAAATAGTGGCTCTTTTGATCCCTTTCTCTGAACTCTTAACTGTTGTTTATTTGTTACAAAGCACATGAATTGACAGTTTCAATTTTCAGTGTTACGATCTTTTCATAATTTTTGGTTCTGATCCTCTTTCACTTTGATTTTCATAATCAAGTCTGGAAAATGCTGAATTCTTTGTTTCTGGTTAGTTTGTACCTTGTGTTTGTTTTGTATCTATGATTTTGACTATTCACCTATTCGCTTTTGTCCAAAAACCACTCACTCACTTGTATGTGGTAATTGATTTTCCCATGAAGCCTGTAACTTTCTTTGCTCTTTATAGCGTCTGTGCCTCGCGCATAGAAATTCAGTGTTAGTGTATGTGAATGAAAGTAGGATTTTTCTTGCATGGTTTATTTCTTGGAGAAATCTCAATACTTATTATTCCTCCTTTCTTTAGGAGGAACCTGCTGTTATCAAATCATATTATGACGAAAGATTAGTTGGGTGCCCTGGAGGTGAAGGTGGTGGGTACCTGCAATCTCTTCTTTTCCATGCCCTTTCATAAGTTGCGCTGTCTGATATAGACAAATTTTGTGTTCTTCAATTACACTGGAATTTCCGTCTTAGTTCTGTTGCTTCCTTTCTTTTTGTAGAGGATGAGCATGATGTTGTCTGGTTTCGGCTGAGGAAGGATGTACCCCATGAATGTCCTGTCTGCTCACAGTACTTTGTGGTGAGAACTTTTAAATTATTATTGTTCAGTTGGCACGATATTAAATGCTGGATTTTTTACCTTACTATATAGAGCTTCATGAGGAGGGAACTAACACCCCTCGCCAGATCCCAAATTTCTTGCCACTTTTTAGCTTCACCTTGAAAACTCTTACTGTTTCTTTCCAACAAAACCTCCATCATAAATCCCGGATTCTATACCTTCACAAAATTTGGCATTCTCCAACCAGCATGTTCAAGTATAGCTGCATGTGAAGGGAAGGACACGCATTAGTGAAAATACTAACAGTCAATACCGTAACTGTGAAAAATGTTTTGATCTAATTTTGCAAATAATTTTCAAATTCTTTTACGATGTTTGGGTACAGGACCAAAAATGCTTGGATTGTAATGAAATCACGCCCTTTGAGATGTAAACTTTAAATATTCTTTTCAAATACATGTATGTGTGTATGTTCCACTTAGGGATTAGAGTTTCTCTCTGTCTCTCTCTTCCATGTTATCATACTTTCTCCTTTGATAGGATGGAGGTTTGTTGTCTAAAATTACTTATCGAGTTGCAGACTTCTCCTAATCGTAATTTGTGTTCCCAGCTGGAGGTGGTTGGCCCTGGAGGATCGCCGGATGGTTATGGAGATGATGATCATCAGCATTAATTGCAACCATGCCCTTTCCTAGAATAAACCTTGGCTTTTAGAAGAGACAAATTTCACAATATGCTGCAGTTCTTATTTAAAGCTGTGGCTTGTTTGTTTTCTGCGGGTCCTTGTTCTTGCGGTAGTTCCTTCGTCAACAAAGGAATCTGATTTTTTTCGGTAAGTCATCTGCTAGAAGTACGGCTTTTAAAAACTTTTCTTCTATGCGTTTCAAAATAATTGGAGGCTTCTCTCTCTATTCTTTTTCCATTACCTTCCAGTACAAAACCCATTGATCTTAGAAAATAACTTCGAGAACTTACTAAAACCAGCCAGCCCAGTTAGGAAGTGTGAAATGGCTGTTGTACTGAAGTGGTTTTATGTACAATTCCTTTGTCACTTCTATTGCAAATCTAAAATTTTGCATACTTGCCCTTTGCATTTTGTAATATTTTTTTTATAACCCACTTTGCCCTTCAAACCTCTCATCTTGATGGTATTGTGGTGTCGTTAGTCTCTTCTCACCCACCATTATTGTAGAAAACTTGTGATGCTGCTCTGAAAGTTAATATACGTGGAAAGGAGACGGAATTTTTTATTTACGAGTGGTTTTCCATATTTTCTCTTCCACTTTTTTTTCTACCTAAAACTTTTCGAAGGAAAATCATATTATTTAGGTGATTTCGTTTTCAGAAAATATAATTTAGGTATTGATATCCCAGCATTTTAGGACATAACGTAATTATTGAAAGTTGTTTATATCACTTAAGTTATCTCGATAACTGATAATCACAACATTTTATTTAATAATACAGAAAGAAATAAATAAGTTCGAAATTTCGTCCCAAGCCTCGCCAAAGACGTCAATTTTTTTGTCAATCAATTGTTTTTTTTTAAATTTTAGTGCTGCAAAAATGTCATGTTCCCTTTGTTCATGTTATCATTTTTTCTTTACAAATATATTTTTTAAAATACTAATGGACTCTACCATATGCTTTTAAAAAAATTGACTTGACAAGCCATTTAAATATATCTTCATTTAACCAAAAAAATGCCATTTAAATATATCTTCATTCAACCAAAAAAAAAAATAATAATAATAAATAAATAATACATGTGTGTTGGTGTATCTCCCCTAAAATATAATACTAAGAGTTTCATTTAAAAATGAATTTGATTTATCGATATTATAAATCATTATGTATTTGAATTTCTAATTTTAAGTTTAATAGGTTACTCATTTATTTAAGATTAGTTTAAAATTCACAAATTAAGTACGATATTAAAAATTCAGAATCCTGTTAAAAATAAATTTTAATTTTAGTACGTCAGACACTGATTAAAATTTAATTAGTAAAATACAAGTGGGTAATTTAAGTGGGAAAATTTTCGCGCGGCACGTGTCATGTAATAGCCTCGTGCCAAACCATGGGGTACTGTACCACCCTCGACCTCAGCCGGATCTCCACTTGACTTATTCTACATTTCTCCACTTACAAAACCAAAACGCTGTAGAAGAAGAAGAAGAAGGAGAGAGAGAGAGAGAGAGAGAGAGAGAGAGAGAGAGAGAGAGAGAGAGAGAGAGAGAGAGAGAGAGAGGGGGTAATCAGTTCGCCGTCGAAGGGGAGTGACCTGAGATCATCACCGGAGAATCACCAACCATGTGGAGGAAATTGCTCTTTTCACAGCTCAGAGCCTTGAAATCCTTTCCTTCAACATCGGCGGCAGCATCTGCTCCATTGGGATTCATTTCCAGAGCCTCACGACTTACTGTAGCTGCTTCATCTCATGTTTTTCCGTCGCCACACGTTTCGTTCTACGCTCGTCATTACGGCGCCGAGGCTGGTAGATCTTACTCTTTGTTTTGGATTTTCATACTCTTAACTTGTGGATTATTACTTTTTGTACTGTCTGTTGCTGTGCGTATGAAAATGAATCTATAGTATGAGTGCGGACGTGGATTCGGTCTCGTGTGATTATTGATTTGTTTGTATTGAAAATTAGCTGATGCTGGTTTGAAGAAGAAGGTTGAGGATGTAATGCCGATTGCAACCGGACACGAGCGCGAAGAGCTCGAAGCTGCGCTTGAGGTGATATTTTTCATGTTTCGTTGCGTGCTTTCATTTTTTTTTCCGGATTTGATGTTGAAAAAAAAAAACAGCGGAATATAAATTGAAAATAGGTAAGATGGTTTCCATCACTTTCAAAAATTAAATGCAGGTGAATATTTATAGCTATACGTTAATTGATTGATTCAATTTTCATGAGAAGGCCAACGTCGAACTTCTATATATATCATGTTATTTATATTAGTGGATGGTCAATTTATCGAACAAATGATTCCTGCTGTTCCTTGAATTGGTTGAAGAAAAGAACTAGGGTACTTTTTGACCACAAAAATTTCTGTATGAGGATGACGTGAACTCATTTCTATTATAAATATGTAGAAGATTTTACAGAGGTATAGGTGTGATAATCAACGAATAAAATAAGCTACCTGCGACCAATGTCCAAGTGTGCTTAAAGTTACCAACAGAATGATTGAGCAAACATTAAAATGCACAAGCTGAGCAAACAACCTGCTGGGTTTGTTGGGCTGAAAGTTCTGGAATGATAAGGCACCAAAGGCCAAAACATCCTCCGATCAAAATGTTGTATTTAGTGGCTTCTTAAACTTACCGACACATTTCTCATATTGGACGAGTCTGGTTTATGTAAATATTTTAGTTGTTTGGCATCTAATGTTTTTCTCATTTTGAAGGCGAGTCTCATTTCATTTAGTTTTATGTTTTCAGGGACGAGATATCCTTGATATAGACAACCCTGTTGGCCCTTTCGGCACTAAGGTTGGTACAATTTGCAGTTAATTTTATTCTCCCACACTTTGGGTTGGGTTGGGTTGTGTCTTATGCCGCCCAAGGAGGCCCTTTTGCTTCTTTTCTTGATTCTCCATATTGATGTTTTATTTGTTGTACATAAATCAACATTGTATGGTGAATTATACACTTCTACCGTGTAAGTGTTTGTTTCTGTGTTTTCCCATAATTTATGTGCCAAATCACTATTGAAGTTTGAGGGCTTTTGGGTTAATAAAAAAGGTTGTGCATGCTCTCTTTAGTATGGATGTACCTAAAAGGAGATAAGTAATAAAGGACTGAACAACTTGTGGATGTATGTAGTTCCTACCCTTCATTGGGAAATCATATTGAAAAGAAATAACGACACTTTCTAAGACAAATCTGTAGGTTTGAGTTTTTTTTGGGTTAATAGTGTTATTTCATCCATCTTTATTTAAGAGTATACTGATATGCGGCATTCTTGGTTGAGGTGATCTAGGACTATGTTTAGCCCTTTGTACTATAGATGGTCTATCGACCTTCAAAATCTCTTACAGCAAATGAATCTTCAAATCTTTCTAGTTCTTGAACGCTTTTCTCTCTTCCTTCCCATAGTATTGGTTTAAGGCCATCCCTTCAAAACTCTCCACAATTATGATCAATTTCTTAGGATCAATGAGTTTATGAATTTAGAAATACTTGTCAACTTCGAAAAGCCACAAATTCAGATCCTTGACCCCAAACACAGGCATCTTGACGTTTTTGAATTTTCTCAAGTCACCATTTACCTCTCTTATTTCTCCTGAATCCGTTTGCGCTCTTCCACCTCACTTGGGTTGGACATTATGTCAAACTACTATCACTCCTATTTCTAACTTGATCCTTCAACCACCTTTGATAGCCTTCCTTCAATTGCCGGTAAGTTATTATGTTCTCTTTAACACTTCCAATCTCTTGATTCGTCACATCTTATCTTTCTTTGATTCTTTTTTGGGCCATTTTTCCCAATCTCCTTAGAATGAGATGCTCCGAAACCAATATGTAAGGTTCTCCTTATGATATATTGGTGGACAAAGGAAAAACTTTGCCCCAATGAATACAAGTTCTCTCAACTGATCAGATATGAGTGGTTATCTCTCCTCTCCCTCACAAGAGGCAAAAAGACAAAAGCATAGAAGAAAATAAAGTTGGCGTTAAGCCTAAAATACTCTGTCCCCCTCGCATGTTCTCTCCCAACATTCTCAACATCTATCAGATGGTCTCCCATTCCCGCGTTTCTGACCTCCAACTAACTTGTCAATGGTGTAATCCTTTTCTTACCCCTTCTCTTTTAACAAATGGAAATTGGGGGCCTTTCAAAAAGCAATTTCATCGATTAAATAAATATACAGAAATTTTCATAAGGCTCTAGATTTTGTTGTGCATAAAGATAAGGGGTGGGTAGTTACAAACAAAAATTTGAAGCTCAAGAAGAAGCCTTGTTTATCACAAAGAAAAATGAGAAGCTCTAGAAGAAGCCACAATTATTACAAGGTCCGTATATCTTTTTCTACAAGACTCCGACTTTAGAATCTTTGCTGCTTTTCTTCATCTACACCTTCCAAGAATGTAAAAAATAAAGTTGGTCGATAGATTTCTTTCCTTATCCTTGATCTTTGATCTACTAACATTTGAAGAACAACTATCCTTGTTCTTTGACCTACTAAAGTTGAAGAGTTTGAAGAACTTACCCAGAGCCACTTAGACAAATGGCAGTTCAGGAAGAGACTTCTTCAGCCCCTTCTACATTCTGCATTCTTTATGTATAAATAAGTGTTCTGGGCGAAATATAGAGGAAAGTTTTTTGAGTAACAGAATTTGTGTTTATCCTTTCCGGGAAAATTGACCACGGGAACACCTTGCACTTTTTAGATAGCTTTCTTCACTAAACACTTTATATAAATCCAGGAGAATGCAGGTTCTTAGAAAACCAAAACATGATCTAGGAAGCTAACTGAAAATGTATCGGCATAAATGAGATTTCAAACTCTTGAAGTCTGGTTAAGGAGGCATGATTTGAATCTAACTGCTACCATAGATAACCTTCTCTTCAATTACTTATCTGTCATTGTTAATTTTAAAGCAACTTCATGCAATGGTCACCCTTATCTCATCATCTTGCCAGTTCTCCTGTCTGGTCAGCAACAACTTCATACAGCCATCTAAACTTCTCACCGAGAGATTAGGAGTTTCCTTTTATGAATTTCCCAGTGAAGTTGTTACCATATTTATTAGTAATCATTTTAGCCTGAAGAGAGGTATGTTTCTAGGAATTTTCCCTTGTGAATCACCTGGTGAAGTTCTTTCCATGTTCGTTAGCAATCCCTACATGCCAAGGAGAACTAAGTTCCTAAGCCAGTTGTAAAGAACAAGATTTGTATGATGGTTGTCCATATGTTTATACCTCCATTTTCAAGAGGGAGAAAGACCACAGCACAAGCCACAGAACATAATTCATTGGACAAGGTGAAATCCCCTCCATCTGAACCCTCCCAAAGAAATATTTCCGATATATTTCTCTTTCAATTTCTTTAATAGGAATATTGAATACTGAAATAAAGTATGAAGCGAGGTTGGACAGAGTTTTTGTTTTCTTGATCAGAGGATATCTCAGACTCATTCAGACTGTAAATTGCTTATTTTACATTTACTTTGAATGTTAATACTTTTATTAGTAGTGGTCATTGATGGTTTATTTACCTGACGGTTCACTTTGCTTTAACGAAACCTTTAACTTGCTTTGCTCTGAATTGTACATCGAAATACTGAGGATGATGTGCATGAAAGAATAGGTTTGGTTGGATAACTTATTTCCTTGGATGAAATCTCAAAAGTTTCATATTCTCTAGGAAGATCCTGCTGTTATAAAGTCATATTATGATGAAAGATTAGTTGGATGCCCTGGAGGTGAAGGCGGTGAGTACTTACAACTCTTTTATTCATGCTTTTCATCATTTTTATGCATGTCTGACAAAAATTTACATAACTAAATTTTCGTTCTTCCACAGTTCCACTACACACGATAATTCTAACTTCTGTTGCTTCCTTTGAATTGTAGAGGATGAGCATGATGTTGTCTGGTTTCGGCTGAAGAAAGGCGAGCCACATGAATGCCCCGTGTGCACACAGTATTTTGTGGTGAGAATTTATTGTAAATTATTACGTTATGTTACCATGATACCATGATATGGAATGATGGAAATGAATAAATAAAGTAAATTTCATTGATAGAATAAAATATCATAAAAGGAGAGGATCAAACCCGAAAGCCTAACTAAAGATTAGGAACCATCTTAGTTGACCTTTACAAGTACAATTCAACTGATTAAGATATAATAGTTCAACCGAAAGGGCATGAATTTGATTCTCGGCTTCTAACAAGCCTACATGCCAGTAAACTTATAATACTTTTATTCCTCTTTGCAAATGTGAGGTTCACGGTAGGTCAATTGAGTTATTCTGATTATTATTTGAATGCATGATTCTAGTGAGTCTCAGTGAGTTTTACTGGTAATTTACTCTCTCTAACCATCCCACTTCTTGAATGGATAAAGGCAAAGGCATTGGTGTCCTAATTGCTAATTACTTGTCTAAAATCGCCTAATTTTGCTAATTTTAAATCGTGTTCGCAGCTGGAAGTGGTGGGACCTGGAGGATCGCCAGATGGTTATGGAAATGAGGATGATCACCATCATTGATATCAACCATCTTTCTTTCCAGAATAAACCATGAGTTTTAATGAGAGACGTTTCGAAATTGCTTCAGTTTTCGTTTAAAGCTGTTGTGTCTCATTTGCAGTTGTTGGTTCAGCAACGATGGGAATCTGAGTTTTTTCCGTGTGTAGGCAAGTCTTCTGTTGGAAGATACATACATAATATCTCTTTTTAAACTTTCTTTCTATGTATTTCCAAATAATTGGAGGCTTCTTAATTCTTTACCATGACCAGATGGCAGTGCAATAACTCACAACACCCTTTGATCTTGGAAGATAATTTGAGAACTTATATTACAGATCTTGTTTACACCATCATTGCAATTTGCAATATCTTCTGCTTTTTTGTAGTTCACTTCAGCCTCGACGCCTCCTGGACACGAAAAAGGTAGTTTTTTTTCCCCTTGATCTGTAAGCCTTTTCTTGCAATTCTTGTTAAACATAGGCAACCTTGTTCTTTGACTTGATTGGTTGTTTATCTTTTCAAAATTGTTTTTAATAATGATGATCAACTTATAGTGTTATTACTCCATGCATACATTGGCACCACCACTGCACAAATTCATGATTTTGGGAACAAAAATTCCATTTATAAGGTCCAAATCGTAGTCTTTGAAGATTTTTCTCCCTAGGACTTTGTTTTAATCTTCAAAAAACAAAGAATTGAAAGACATTTTGATGGTTAGTAACTAAAATAGAATATTTTTGTTTAAGAAAAAAAAACAAAGAATCAAAATAGGACGTAAATGGAAATTATACTTAATAATCTCCAAAACATATATATTAAAAAATTTTAATTCATATTCGAAAGTAGAAAATAGATTAAAAAATAGCACTCTACAAATTACTATAAATTTAGGGATCATGGTGGAGAATATAGAAGAGATACCCATCTAAGAAAGAAACTCCTAGAAACTAAAATGGAAACTTTAGAAAAATATGAAACTTTTGAAGAAAATACTTGATTCCACCCGAATCATTTTCTCCTCTAAATATTTTTTAAAAAAACAAAATTTCAGACCCTAAAAGAAAAAGTTTATTCTAAAGTGTTTAACACTTTCCTTCTTTTTATTTCCCGGTGGGAACCTTTTATTCCTTTCCTTTCCTTTTTTTCTCCAAATATTTAATATTCCGAACAACTTCCCAGCACTAATTTTTTTTTTCTTTTTTTTTTAAATTAAACAAATAAATGAAGCTATCTTCAACTAGAATATAATTTTTTTAGGGTTTTTATATTTTGTTGCAATTAGCACATTACAATATTAACTTTTTATTGTTAAAGCAATTAGGTTAGTTTAATTTAAAGGACAGAACCCATCCCATATCAATCTGACAAGACAAAAAGAAGTTAATTATTGCTAATCAATTTCTTAATATATCTATTGCTCTTATGAAAGTGTGATATTCATTAGCTTAATTAAATATAGATTAGCATTACCCAAATTAATAATTAGTTTTGTTCATTGATAAGAATAAAATGGCGGCTTTCTTTATTATCTTATGCTCAATCTTTTCTCTTAAAATATTATTGTTCTACTATTCTCAAAACCATTGCACCTACCTTCTCATTTACTTAAGCTTATTATTACTTTAAACAAATGTGTTACACTTCCTTTCATACCCCTCCCCTACTACAATTCTCCATTTAATCTACAAAATATACCTAATTAGAACACTCACGACTCAAGGGAAATGCCGCTAGCCGACGAGTGCCGTAGGTGCACAAGAGTACTTCGCACCACAACCATCTCTTTTTATGTTCTACGAACCGATGTCAACTGCTTCATCTTAAAGAAATGAATCATTAATATGCTAGTCATAAGAAAGAACTGCTATAAAATGTTTCCTCGTTTATCATCTCTAGCCATCTAGACCGTATTGAAAAGGTTCTTGAGACATAACGTACAAAAGCCATAAACCTTTAGCTATTCAAGTTCACGGTTCAAATTGATTATTTGTAGGGTAGAAAACAAAGAGCCGATGAGTTTAAACTATGACGATGATTTACCTAAGATTCCGTATTCTACGAGTTATGTTGACAACGAAATATAATAAGACCAAATAATTAATCTCGTGAGAATAACTTTAGCTTAGACACTTAGGAACATAAAAAAATATTGTAGGACAGAAAATGAGTTTACTGAGCTGTGGTTCACAAATGTCTAGTCAATGGATTTGCACCAGCTTCCTGCCTAGTGATATTATGCTTTCATTATATCTAGTCTAGACACAAGGTGAAGATAGAAGAAAGATATCCTTTAGCTGGGTTGGAGAGGCTCATCCCATCATCCCATCATCCCATCATCCCATCATCCCATCATCCCATCATCCCATCATCCCATCATCCCATATGAGGAATGGGGCATGCTGTCACTCTATTTAAACATCTGAAATAGAAAAGAAGATAATTTGAGTTAACAAATATGCATATGACTTTTCTTATTAAGCTCAAATTCCCATACCCAATGAGGCAAGGAAAACAAGAACAAGCAAAAGAAACAGAAGAAGTAGGGGAAAGAAAGGAAGTGTAAAACTTGATATTGAAGTATTTTAATGTGCAACAAAGAGTAGTGCCAACAGCATATGTTGTCTCGTGTTAAAAAACTAAGCCCACAATTAGGCACAAACCAATTCTATAATCAAGTTGGATTATTTCTTCATTTTAAAGGGTGGGATGGAGGAGGAGGAGGAGTTGACAAACTCAAAAGCTGCTCTTTCCATAAGGGAAGGAAAAGTGCCCAAACATTGACCAACAGAGAAAAGTAGATGCTTCCTGTGTATAAAAAATGGACCAGTCACTCTATGCCACATCAGTTTTTCTATTTGTTTAGTTTGTTCATTTTTGTTTGGTCAACCAGAAGATAGATGGAGATTCTTCTTTGCTAGCACTCACAAGTTTGGTTTTTGTTTATTTTGCAAGAGGTGTTCGGAAGCGAAAGCTTTCAAAATCAGATAATTTTTATAGCGGGAGCCTGAGCCCCAAAAAGGGTGGACACAAGGCGGTGTGCCAGCAAGGACGCTGGGCATCGAAGGGGGGTGGATTGGGAGGTCCCACATCGATTGGAGAAGGGAACGAGTGTCAGTGAGGACACTGAGTTTCAAAGGGGGTGGATTGTAAGATCTCATATCGGTTGGGGAGGAGAACAAAACATTCTTTATAAGGGTGTGAAAACCTTTTCCTAACAGACACATTTTAAAAACGAAGCCTGAAAGGGAAAGCCGGAAGAAGACAATATCTACTAACGGTAGGCTTAGGCTGTTACATGAAACATGAGAATAAATCTCCGGGAAGAAAGAACAGAAAATGTTAGTTCAACAACAATCAAGGCTGCAGCCCTACCACTATTGTTTGATCAGAAAAGCCACAATGGGGAATAGGAATGATGACAATATTAACAGAGATATCTCATTCCAAAATGGCTACACTGTTAGAGTTGAAGTTGCATCATATTGGGTCTGACTAAAAGTTAGTGGTCTAGAATTCACTGAGACCTTTTACCTGACCTCTGTGTAGCCACTTAGTGGTGAGCGTGTTGTCAAAATGATCTTTTTCAGCTGTAGAATCTATTCCTCGCACCAAATATTTGAAAATCTGTAATGCTCTGCTATCAGAACCTCCTCCATAAGAAGCTCATCCATGATGATCCTGGAAAAAAGTTCCAATATAGCACTGGGAACATTGCAAATGTAATGGCCATGGAAGCCAAGAATTTAGACAGTTAATATTGTATCAGTGCCATTCTCAGGACGAAATAAAGGAAAAGTTTGTCTTTCATTGTTTCATTTACTCAATCAACAAGACTTTAGAGTTAGGTAGAAGTCCTGGATGAACATATTTCTAAACCCAAGTGGGATTTTGAGTTCAGCCTCATCAACGAGTTCGAAACCTAAAGGTCGACCCATCTGTGTTAGGGGAGGAGTTATGTTGAAGAGCTTCGTATTTTGTTAAGTTCTCCTAAAAGATTAGCAAATATACAAGCCGTAGAACATGTACTTTTGTCTACCTCCATGAGCCTCAGATTTCAATGGACCATTTAAGTTCAGTTTTTCAGCTGCATAATCATATCAATCAATAAAAACTACAAGCTACAACAGCTCTAATCCCCTGAACGATGAAATAATGATTTGATTCTGCAGAAATTGTTGTCAATATGGTGGCCGTGTGTGCATAGATACAAACAAAAGTAATCTTTGTAGTGGGTCTCAGATCAATCAAAATACAAAGAACTGGCAAGCAGAAGAGAAGAAAAAGAAGAGAAAAAGTTGAAATGCTTTTTTATTGTGCATGATTCCCTTAAGACATCCAGGTGGGTAACCACATATGAACATTGGTAGTATAAAATGTAAATTTAGATATTTCTTCCAGCTAAAATTAGATAGATTGGACACTCGAACAAATTTCACTTTCGAACAGAAATTCATTAAAAATGATTGATAATAGATATTTCCTTGGACAAACTGATGGGTTATTCTTTGTTATTTCTTGTAATATTCTTGAAGTTTGATATTGGATTTGCTTTATTTTCTGGCCGCAACCCAGTGCTCACAAGCATAGATTCTCTCTATTTTGCATATCCAGATCTCTCTCTCCTAGCTGGGAGCCTTGCGGATTGATCAATGTGCTCTGCCTGCTGTGATTCTTTGTGTTCATAAAAAGATTTCCTGCTTTTATCCTCGTCTTTTACTTCTCCTTTTCACAGATGCTTCGCCCTTTCTGAGTTTCTTGGCCATTTGGTGCTATGTGTAGCTGGTGTACACACCACACTACCATAGTGATTCATATTCTCCCACATTTTATTCCATTATCACATCACCAAATTTGGCTATAAATACACANACGGAGAAGAAAAAGAAGAGAAAAAGTTGAAATGCTTTTTTATTGTGCATGATTCCCTTAAGACATCCAGGTGGGTAACCACATATGAACATTGGTAGTATAAAATGTAAATTTAGATATTTCTTCCAGCTAAAATTAGATAGATTGGACACTCGAACAAATTTCACTTTCGAACAGAAATTCATTAAAAATGATTGATAATAGATATTTCCTTGGACAAACTGATGGGTTATTCTTTGTTATTTCTTGTAATATTCTTGAAGTTTGATATTGGATTTGCTTTATTTTCTGGCCGCAACCCAGTGCTCACAAGCATAGATTCTCTCTATTTTGCATATCCAGATCTCTCTCTCCTAGCTGGGAGCCTTGCGGATTGATCAATGTGCTCTGCCTGCTGTGATTCTTTGTGTTCATAAAAAGATTTCCTGCTTTTATCCTCGTCTTTTACTTCTCCTTTTCACAGATGCTTCGCCCTTTCTGAGTTTCTTGGCCATTTGGTGCTATGTGTAGCTGGTGTACACACCACACTACCATAGTGATTCATATTCTCCCACATTTTATTCCATTATCACATCACCAAATTTGGCTATAAATACACATTTTTCATTGTTGTTTTTCTACATCACACCATATTACACTCCTGCCTCATTGCATATACTCACAACTCCCTCTTAACAGCAGCTCTTTCAACTCTCAATATGAGCTACTCACATTCAAATATCAGCTCTGGTTTGTTTACTATGACATTCCTTCTCATCTCTTTTTTCTTTTTCTTCTCTTGTTCATCAACAAAATCATGATCTTTGTCAACACTCCCTTTAATGAATGGGTTAGTTGCTTTGGTTTTCTCATTCTGGTGACTAAACTGCAGGCAGTAGATCATCTGCAAGAAGGCCATTAGAGTTTGGAAGGACACATGTTGTGAGGCCCAAAGGAAAACACCAGGCCACTATTGTTTGGCTGCATGGCCTTGGTGATAATGGCTCTAGGTAATGCCTCTTTTTGTACACTAAATTGTTTCTGATGGCGCTTAAAGCCCTTCAAGTTCATCTGTTCATATAAGAATCATCTAAAACTGTACGGTACGCACTCGAGAATTGTTTGAATAAGGCTCAAAGCTAACATAGCACAAGGATTTCTTTTTTGTGCATGAAAATCATAGAAACCTGTGACTGTTTTCGTTGGATGTATTTTACTAGCTTGCCTTGCCATCAACAGTGGACGGTTGTATTCCTTTCCCTTCGGAATAAAGTACTTTTTATCTTCTTTAAGAAGGGTTTCTTGCCTACCTTTGTTTCCTAAGCCAAACGAAAAAGGGAAAAGGTGGTTTCATAATGTCAACATCTTCACATTCTTCCCTTGAGTTCCTCACTTTAATGAAATGTAAAAAAAAAAAAAAACAACAGCACCGTAGAAATTGTACGAATAAATGTTGTTGAACTTTCCCTTTCAACTTTTCCGATCTTATGCCGAAGTTTATTTGGGAACCATGGTTTGGAAAAAGTGTATATAAGACTAAGTTCAAGTTTTATTTGGTTCTCCAGACAAGATGGGCCCTCTATAGTACTTTCTTTTCTTCCTAAATATTCCATAACAGGTTTTCCTTTCCCTTTTCCCACCAATCCAGAAGTTCACTTGCTAAACCTTTGAAAACTTGAAAAGATAATTGTTCTATATGAAATAAGATCAATCATACCTCCTGATTTGAAGCTTTTTTTTCTTCTTTTTGCTAATAAACAATCTAATAAGCTAATCTTTCTTGCTTTTTTTCTCTGTTTAACTGCAGCTCTTCTCAGCTACTGGAAACTCTTCCTCTACCAAATGTAAGAAATATGAATTTATACCATCAAAGGGCTATAACTTGATGTCAAATGGGTCTAATTCTAATCAACATTTTCTTTCAAATATACAGATCAAATGGATTTGTCCAACTGCTCCGACTCGACCGGTATCTCTACTCGGAGGCTTTCCTTGCACTGCATGTTAGATTAACAACCTTCTACTTTTCTCAATTTTATCATTCCCAAGTTCATATCTACTTCAGTCTAAAAACTGTTCCATGTGATTCTTTTCAGGGTTTGATGTGGGGGAGTTTTCAGAAGAAGGTCCAGATGATTGGGAAGGTCTTGACGCCTCCGCTGCCCATATTGCAAACTTGCTGTCTGCAGAGCCATCTGATGGTATGCTGAGAGCTATTTGCATCTCAATCTCCCAAATATCTCTAGTACTTAATTAATCCAAAACAACATAACCTTCAACACATCAAAGTATTCATTCCCCAACTTGATGAAGAATAAAACTTTTTACTTCAATTATTTGTGACAGTCAAAGTTGGGATTGGAGGCTTCAGTATGGGAGCTGCAATGGCACTTTACTCTGCAACTTGCTGTGCTCTTGGGAAATACGGAAACGGAGCCCCGTACCCCATCTACCTAAGGGCAATCGTTGGACTTAGTGGCTGGCTTCCTGGATCTAGGTATGTTTTCTAAGGAAAAAAAGCTCCATGATTGATAAGTGCTCATATTGAACTAAATAAGATGCTGAATATGTCCTACAGGAGCTTAAGAAACAAATTCGAGGCATCACACGAGGCTACAAGGAGAGCAGCATCAATTCCTATCTTACAGTTTCATGGAACAGGTGGGTAGTGTCTAAAACATTCAGCTAATGTTAATGTTTTTGTTCTCTAGCTGACCTGAAGAATAATTCACTTATCTTTGTTGCATACAAAGGTGAGTTCAAATTCAAGAGTTTAACCATCTGACAAACTACACGACTTCAATCAGCATTTTTGAGAAAGCTGGAATATATTCCTGCAGCCATTCTTTTTCAGGATTTCAACTTTCACAACTTGTTTAAAAAGATAATGATTCTCTACAGTTTAAAGTGGTCATTTGAAAAGGAGAGAAAGAGAAAAACATCTTAAATTGTCCTTGATAAAAAACAAACTCATATTTCCAACCATTTCATGACTACTTTTCAGAACAACTCTGTAATTTTATCTTAACCCTTATTGACCCAAAATGCAGCTGACGAGGTAGTCCCTCACAAGTATGGAGAAAAATCAGCCCAATCCTTAACCTCAGCTGGGTTTAGAACTCTTCTGTTCAAAAGCCAAGAAGGGTACTGTTCTATTCTTATAAAAATACGCAAAATTGAACAATCAAAGCAAAGCAGAATCAAAATGGTTAAAAGGGTACTGATTGATTACTTATTTGCAGGCTCGGCCATTACACGGTCCCAAAAGAGATGAACGAAGTCTGCAGTTGGCTGAACTCAAGGCTGGGGCTTGAGGGTTACCGCTAAGACACATTTCTTGAGCACTCCATTTTCAACGGTAGTTGAGAAGAAAGAGGGTAGTAAAGTTTATTAAGAGATAAAAGAAAAAAGCTTATGCTTTTGGTTTGAGTAGGCTTATTATGGTAGAATGGGGCATGGGGCTTTTGGTACAGAGAAAGAAACTTCCATCATTCCCTTTTTCTTTTTTTTATCTTCTCTGTTCCCAATAAAGTTTTGGATTCCCATGTAAGAGTCGAGTAAAGTAATATACGTGAATAAATCGAGATTATATATGAATAAAAATGATGTTGAGAATACAAAATTATAGTTAAAAAATACTTAAAATGATTGTTAGTTACTGATATAATCAAAACTCTGTCTTTAATTTTAATGACTCAATTATAAAAACTTTGAAATTGCATGATTGATTTCGAACAATTTACGTAGATGACTTTCTAGGAATTTTCTAAAAAATTATGTGTGCGTGAAGACAAAACATGTTACATGGTTTTGTGGGGATAGTCTTCACTCCTACGAATATTTCAGACAAATAGGTAACTTGGTTGTGTTGTGTGTAATATCAGAATTATTAGGTTTCGAGTCCAGTTTTCAAATCGTGGTCCATATTTTGGGCATGAGGGTGTTGGAGATGGTATTAAAACATAATTTATTTTATAGTAGAATGTGGTTATAGGACGAATAAAGAGGGATGTTAGTGGACACATAACGATTTGAGCAAAGAATGACACATGAATGAATTGAGACCACATCCAAATAAGAGTGATGTTGATGATACAAAGTTATAGTTAAAAAAAAAAAAAAAAAAAAAAAAAAAAAAAAAAANAAAAAAAAAAAAAAAAGCCTGAAAGAACGGTTAGTTATTATTTATTATCTATACCAACAAAATGCACATTCATTTTTCGGTGGTTTAATCATAAGAATTTTTCATAAAAACATGTAAGGACAAAGAATCTTAAAGGACTTATGGGGTATGGAGCACTCTTAGAAACACTTCAAGATGAGCAAGTAATATGGTCATGTCGTAGATGTCTAAGTGTTAGGTTCTAAATTTAGATTCTATATGCTCGTTCGAATCCCCGACCCTTACATAATTTATTTGTTATTACGATGCATTTAAAATTTATTTTATATTTTTAAATTCTCGATAGGTTATATGTTTTATTATTCTTTTTTTATTTTTATTTTTATTTTTATGTTTTTATTTATTTAGTTTATATATTTTATTAAATTTATTGTAGATTTAATTTGGGACTATATTCTAATTTTCTCCCCCCAATTATTTAGGCCAATTTTATAATTTAACCAATTTATGGCNGTCTAATTTTCTCCCCCAATTATTTAGGCCAATTTTATAATTTAACCAATTTATGGGTTTTTTTAATGGGTCATTATTGGGCCTTGGGTTTAGTTTGTTTGGCCCAAAGCTATTAAAACCCTCCATAAACCCTACCTGTTCGATTCTGAAAATCAAAGAGGGACAACTGAATCTTTTGCAGAAGCTTTCTCGGAATCATATTCGCCGGCGATGAATTACAGGTTTCAAAACCTGTTAGGGGCGCCTTACAGAGGAGGCAATGTTCTGATTTCGGAGGACACCTTGTTAATCTCACCCGTTGGCAACCGAATCTCCGTTACCGACCTTGTTAAGTCCCAAACGGCGACGCTTCCCGTTCAATCGTCGTCCAATATTTGTCGAATCGCCGTCTCTCCCGATGGGGCGTTCTTATTCACCGTCGACGAGAAGAATCGTTGTCTCTTCATCAATCTCCGACGCCGAGTTGTGCTTCACCGTATGTTCTTCAAGAAGCCCGTCAGTGTCGTCAAGTTCAGCCCTGATGGTGCATTTATTGCTGTTGGCACTGGGAAGTTGGTCCAAATTTGGCGTTCACCTGGGTTCAAGAAAGAGTTCTTTCCTTTTGAACTGGTACGGACTTTTGCTGATTGTAATGATAAAGTTACAGCGTTGGACTGGAGTCCGGACGGCAATTACTTGCTTGCTGGGTCGAAGGATTTGACTGTTAGGTTGCTCTTTGTGAAGAAAATAAGTGGGATCAAGTACAAACCACACTTGTTTTTGGGTCATAGAGACTCAATTGTAGGTTCGTTTTTTGGGACTAATAAGAAAACCAATAAGGTAGTAAAAGCTTATACGATTACGCGTGACTGCTATATCTTTAGTTGGGGCATTACAGAAAATAATTTGGATGAGATGGAAGTGGATAATTTGGAACCGGCCTCACCGGGGACTCCTAGTAGGGATAGTGAAGGAAATGTGGAGAGTGGTGGGGATGTTAGTGTTAAAAAGAGGAAGAATTTTGGTGATGATAAAGCGGATGATGAAGCTGAATACTTGCTTAGAGAAAAATGGGAGTTAGTTAGGAAGGATTGTTTTTCTCAGGCTCCGGCAAAGGTGACTGCGTGTGATTATCATAGGTACCTTGATATGGTGGTTGTGGGATTCTCTAATGGCACGTTTGGGCTGTATCAGATGCCGGATTTTGTGTGCTTGCACATGTTGTCGATATCAAGAGAGAAAATTACCACAGCCATTTTCAATCAGCATGGCAACTGGTTGTCATTTGGGTGTGCCAAACTTGGTCAGTTACTAGTGTGGGAATGGCGGTCGGAGAGCTACATATTGAAACAGCAAGGACATTACTTTGATGTTAATTGTCTTGCTTATTCACCGGATTCACAACTGTTGGCAACGGGAGCTGATGATAATAAAGTCAAGGTAACTTAATATGTTAAAGGTGTATTCTTTTTTCCAAACTTAACTAGCATGATCCGTAGTAAAGCGATTGCATTACTTGTGTTCAACTATGTAGCCTAGTGACATATGACATTATTCCCCCTTATATAATTCTAATTTTCCATCATTGGTTAGGCTGTATGGTGCCAAAATTGTTTGAGTTTCTTTTAGTAATTTCTTGTTGATGGATTAACTGGCTGATGTTACTTGTTTGGTGTAGGTGTGGACGGTTCAATCAGGCTTCTGCTTTGTTACGTTCTCCGAGCATTCAAATGCCATTACTGCTCTCCATTTCTTGGCAAATAACCATTGTCTGTTGAGTGCATCTCTTGATGGCACAGTTCGGGCATGGGATCTGTTTCGCTATCGAAATTTTAGAACTTTTACTTCCCCCAATTCCCGGCAATTTGTTTCACTGGCAGTAGATCAAAGTGGTGAAGTTGTTTGTGCTGGAACATTAGATTCATTTGAGGTATCCTCGTGACCTTTCTTGGAATATATATATACTCTCTTCTAGCTTTTCCTGCCTCATAGTTCATGTACTTTGTAGATTTTTGTTTGGTCGATGAAGACTGGCCGTTTGTTGGATATCCTTAGTGGGCACGAAGGTCCTGTTCATGGATTGATGTTTTCTCCTACAAATGTGAGTTATGAACGCATTCATTTACATTTTGAATTTCTTATTCTAAAATACCATTGTACATGATGCCTTTTTCATGCTGGATTTTTTCTCCCTCAAATTGCTCTGATTGTGCTCATCTTCTTCCCCATCTTTTTATGTCATTAATAACCATAAAGATGAGAGGTTTATTGCTTATCCTTTTTCCTAATGCTAATCACTCTGTATGACTCAATGTAGGCAGTCTTAGCTTCCTCATCATGGGATAAAACTGTCCGCTTGTGGGATGTTTTTGAAGGAAAAGGGGCTGTTGAAACGTTCAATCATATGCACGATGTCCTTACAGTGGTTTATCGTCCAGATGGAAGGCAGTTGGCCAGCAGTACATTAGATGGTCAGATCCATTTTTGGGATCCGATTGATGGTATATTGATGTATACAATTGAGGGGCGTAGGGACATAGCTGGAGGACGTTTAATGACTGATAGAAGATCTGCAGCTACTTCAAGTTCAGGGAAGTGCTTCACAACGTTATGTTATTCTGCTGATGGGAGTTACATATTAGCTGGAGGATGTAGTAAATTCATCTGTATGTATGACATTGCTGATCAGGTCAGTTCATATGCTTTTACTTTTATTTGTGGTATCTGACTACACGTCTTTCATTAGGCTAAATCACTTATTTTGATATCAACTATACAATCATTTAACTAGTTCTTTAAGGCTTTAATGCACATATACCTTTCTTGGCCTTTTGGCTAAGAAGCATTTGTAGTATCTGTTCTTATCAGTTATGAACATACATTATGTGTTTGTTTAATTGGAATTTTTTCATTACACCACAAAAGTTAAAGTGCGAAGATGATTTAAAATTTCAATTCCTTGATTAGGTTTGGGCTCTCAAATTTTTGTTGTATTAAAAATATAGTAGGTTGGCTTGTTTGTTGATTCATGTTTTATGATGAAAGAATTTAGATTAAATTTTGTTACTTCTACATTTTATGCTTGTCTCCCATTTGTCTTTTCCCTCACATTTTTCTCGTTGTATCATGTTGTGCTTGCACAGGTATTGCTGCGCAGGTTTCAAATAACCCACAATCTCTCTTTAGATGGAGTTCTTGATGTTCTAAATTCAAAGAATATGACTGAGGCTGGGCCCATAGATTTGATTGATGATGATGACAGTGATGTAGAAGAAGGAGTTGACCAACAAACACGGGAGAAATTGGGCCATGATTTACCTGGGTCGATGCTCAATCGTGGGCGACCAATTGTAAGAACAAAATGCTTGAGAATTGCACCTACTGGTCGAAATTTTGCAGCCTCAACAACCGAGGGAGTTCTTGTTTATTCAATTGACGAATCTTTTATCTTTGATCCAACCGATCTCGATATCGACGTCACACCTGAGGTAATGAATGTAGTTATTATTGTACAGCCATACACGCATAAGTTATTGCCTCCAAAGGAAAAAAATATTTTACGATAAGACAAATACAGAACTACGAGCAGGAAAAAGATATTTCTGGCAGAAAAAGATATTTCTGGCACGTTTCTAACTAATCTTAGAAGTTGAGAATGTTGTCTTTAACCATTTATCCTTTCTAACATCGATCTTCTATATATATATATTTTTGTAGGCGATCAATGCTGCACTTGATGAAGATCAACCCAGCAGGGCTTTGATTCTTAGCTTACGATTAAATGAGGATGATTTAATAAAGAAATGCATTTTCTCGGTGAATGTTGTGGATATAGCAAAACTAATCCAATCCATCCCACATAGATATTTGCAGAGGTTGGTCGAGGCATTAGCGGAACTTCTGGAAAGTTGCCCGCATTTGGAGTTCGTTCTACGGTGGTGTCAGGTAGTTTGAGTTTCAATTTTGATGGAGATATTGTCTTTGAGCTTTCGTTGTGAAAATGATTTCAACTCATCATTTTTTTGTCTCAGGAACTCTGCAAAATTCATGGTAACTACATTCAACAAAATTCTAGAAACCTACTTCCTGCCTTAAAATCCTTGCAGATGGCCATCACCAGAACACATCAGGATTTGGCTGATATGTGTTCGTCGAACGAGTACTTACTTCGGTATCTTTGCTCAACTAGTACCAAGAAAGGGACAAGTTAATGTCATGGCGGATTCTTGTCTTGCACAGGTGTCATAGCCAAAATTTTGTGTTGCAGAGAAACCCTCAGTTAAAGCCCTTTGAATGAGTGAGACTATTTAACACCTACAATTTTATCAAATCTTTCTGATGTGTTGCTGGGAACAGCATGTATCAGTCAGATGCTTCATATTGGGTTGGTTTTGTTTGTACGTTAGGAGTTATTTTAATTTGCTCAAGTTTTTATATTTTTCTTTTCAGAGGATGCAGATAGTAAATTTAAGAATGAATACCAAATGTAATGGATGTTTGAGTTTCTAATTCCACCGGATTTGTTGGATCGAAACCTGTATATGGTATTGAGTTTTAAGAAAAACGAAACAAAATCGGTTAAACCATATCTCCTTCATACTTGATGACTGATAGCTTATTCAGTCTTCTGGTTGTTTGCAATATCTTTGAGCTTCTCCTTCAATTCTCCAGACTACACATGACAAACAACATAACAATGTCAAGGCAATGCATCAAACAAACGGAGACATTTTTTCTAAATAAAGGTAACAAAATCTGATCATAAACCGAAAAATCTCGGTACGACTCGAGAAGTGAACCAAGTGTATATGTTCAGAGATCAGTCGAACCTGATGCATACTGAGTATGATATCTGATCCTCCAATAAACTCTCCTTTGATGAAAATCTGCGGAAATGTTGGCCAGTTGCTGCGTGAAACAATTTCTTATTATTACAGCATGTTGACGAGGACTTTACTTCTTCAGTCAACAATATCACTAGCTTATATTGACCGTAGTATTATACTAAGGTATGCATACCTGAATGATTTCACAGCATTTTTAAGCTCGGCGTCTTCCAAGATACTTCTTGCACTCAAAGGAACATCTACAAACTTAAACACATCAGAATTTTGGAGAAAGATGGCTTGCAATGGAAAGGTGGTGCAAGAATTTATATCCAGCGATTGACACAGTACTAACATGTAACAGTATGATTTGAAAATTCAATATAGATTCTCATGGCAACAATGATTTGAAAACGGAATACTTTGTAACTGCCCAAGTCTACCGCTAGCAGATATTATCCTTTTTTGTCTTTCTCTTTCAGGCTTCCCTTCAAGATTTTTAAAAGGCGTCTGCTAGGGAGAGGTTTCCACACCTTTATAAAGAACGCTTCATTCCTCTCTCCAACCGATGTGGGATCTCACAATCCACCCCCCTTTGGGGCCAGCGTCCTCACAGACACTCGTTCATCTCTCTAATCGATGTGGGATCTCATAACCATAACCCTAACAAAACTCATGTAAAAGAAGTACAGAGACCATATACCGAACAAAACTCATGTAAACTCATGTAAAACTGAAGACCACATTAATCGGAACATTTCTCAATAAGCTTGACCAAAAGAGAACAGAATCATTAAAACACACACACACACACACAATGAACACTTACCATATAACTTCAACACTTTAACTGCCAGAGCGCTAAATCCACATTGAGGAACATCCGGCACTCCTTTCATGTAAATCATCACAGGATTTTGCTGGACATCCTAGCAACAAGATAGAAGGATGACGCCAATATATAACATACAAACTCATAGAAGTATAAATACTAGCAAGTCATTATGTTGAAGAATTAGAGGCCTACACCGACTTTTAAAACTAAGCCATTTGAAAATTAAACCAATAATACTGGTTCTTAAACTCCTAACATCCTACTCAAATCACAAAGCGTATAAATTTTCTACTTTTTGCACTATCTGAAAGATCTTTTTGTATCTTTCCTCTTTTGTGTATCTAAATGAAATTTAGAACGCACATATTTTTTCAGCTACCATAAATATTAGATGCATCAAGGTATGCTTCCTAGACAAATGTTACAAGTTCTATCATAAAATCATGCATACATACCTGTTCAACAACATCTCTCAAAGAAAGGACAGAATTCTCAAGTTTATTTGTAGGTTTGAAATCTTCATGGGTATCAGGATCATCAGGAACAGTCGTTGCGTATGCCATTCCAGATTGGTAACAAAACCCGGGTACCTATCAACAGTTCAAAGGGAGGCACCACATTATAACATCCCATGGTACAAGAGTTGCAGTCAACTTTGATAGTTTGTATGTCATCACTACCATGTAATTTCACACTAGGCAGCATTCAGCGAAGTTTATTACAAAATTTGGTATGCCTCAAATTTAAGCAAGCGCAACAATTACTTGGGTGAAGAAAACATCTCACATGGGATAATATGAAGCTTAACTTCAAAGACAAAACTAATAACTAATGTGGCCAAAATAAAGAAAACAACATTCTTAATCCAGTGAAAAGTTATAAAATGAAAGTTGTGATCAAGAGTAATAGAACAGAAAATTTACATTATCAAACTACTGAGACAAAACAGGCAACATATTTAATTTAAGCATTCATCTCAAAACACCAAAAATAGGTATCCAACAGGCTCCAACTTCAAAGTTTAAACCTCCGGATAGTTGTGTGAGATAAGGGAAGAAAGGGAAACTTGAACATAGTTCCATGATTTTCAGATGGCATAAAAATAAAAAATCCCCACAAAGTCACGCCTATAATCAACTGAACAAGAAAAAAAAAAAAAAAAAAAAAAAAAATC
>NC_036639.1:13782130-13792176 GCF_002806865.2 Cucurbita pepo subsp. pepo | reverse complement strand
AAAAAAAAAAAAAAAAAAAAAAAAAACTAAAATCAATGAAACAAGACAAAAGAAATTAGAGACTAAACTATGATAGTATGATTTGTTCAAACCGTACAATTCTGCTAGTGCGAGTAGCTGGCAGACCAGCCAAGCCCTTGAAGAGAAAGTTTGATAACGCCTTCGCCATGGTTCCAACTACAACACTAAATCGTACGAGAAACTCCCAATTATATTATCTGATGTAAACTATAAACTCAAGAGTCAGCAAATTGGAGTACAGTTTTGAACAAATGCAAACAAATAGTAATAAATATCAAGGTACAATAACAAACTAAAAAATCAGAACCAAATTCCCTGAGAAAAACAAAAATATTTGAACTTGACAACATCAGATAGAAGAATTACAATCAGACAGTAACCTCATTGAGAAAGACAAATTTAGAGACTACAATTTGTCTAACACCTAAGTAATAAATGTGAACATGAATTAATTTCATGCAATATTAGATTATAAACGGCTAATGTGGTGTCGCAGATCGTCCTAAAAACCATAGAAATCTATAATAGTATAACATAATACCACTAGATATCAGATAAAGTTGAATCAATACAGCGCTGTTGCTCAAGAAATGCAGAAATCGACAGAGTAAAAGAGATAAGATATAATCAGACCAATACGTCGCTGTGAGCCCAAAAACTTACCGTCGACGGAGATTTTTGCCGGGAACGGGGGAGCAGAGAAAGAAATACCAGTAGGTGGCGATGGGCAGTTGGGGCCAAGCGGGCGGGTCTTGGTTGCATACCTATTTTTTCATTTCTTACTAATTATCCGGTGCATCTCGGCCTATCTGATTACTGTACGCAGCTTTTAGTTAACCAATCAATAAAATCTTTTTTATATAAACTTTTAAATAATAATAATAAAATCTCTTTGATAAATGATAATTAGGCCAACCTTTTTTGGTACCAAATATAAACTTTTTCCCCTTAATTTTTTTTAATTGTATAAATTTTCTATGATAATTTTTCAACAAATAGAACAAAATATATTACAAATATTTTTACTTATTTAAAAGGTATAATATTTTTTTAAAAATTTATTAATATTTTTTATTTTTAAGATTTTCTAGAAATATCATCGTTTTATTGATATTTTAAACCTTGCATAAAATGCAACCATTTATATAATTTTCAAATAAATTTATATAAAAAAGACGTGGCCGAATCACATGGTCATCAATCAGCTATCAAACCGTACGCACGACCGTACTGTATTGCTGCTCCAAAGAGTCTTGCGATCCGGTGCTGAAGGTCCTTCGAAACACCGGCCAGTGAGTCTCGCTTGAAGGTTGAAAGCTCGAAGATCCTTCGGAATCTCTCTCTCTCTCTCTCTCTTTCTCTCTTTTTCGTTCATTCAATATCGACCCGGAGAATCGAAGTTTCCGAATTCGGACAGAAAACGGCGATCGAAAGATGTCTCTGACGGCCGTGAAGATGTCCGAAGACGTTTGGTTTACTTGTCTCACTCATGCATTGTCCACCGAGACTGAAGAAATCATGGGGCTTCTTCTTGGCGATATTGAGGTCACTCCCTAGATTTCCACTCTGCAATTTACTACCCCCCGTTTGATGGTTCTTCGACTTTGTTTCAGCTCATTCTCGTTTATTTTGCGTAATCTGATATGGGTCTTGCTTTAATTTGTGCTTTCGGGTGTATACTTGCTGGCTTGGCTGCTTGTATTGGATGTCTAGTTTGAAACGAAGGTTAAATTGGTTTCTTCTGTTGTTTTGGCAAATGGGGTTGTTGTGGTTTGAATCCTCTCTATATTGGAGGTAAGATTATTGTGCTTCGTTGGCGGTAGTTTAATGATTCCGTGGTCATTTTGTAAAATTTACAGTGAGGAGTGGTGTTTATGGTTCTCTCTGCAGGAGCTTTGATTCCAAATGATGTCTGTTAGAAATGAACTTGGTTTGTTTTTCACCGGAGTTCGTGTGAATTTGTTATATTAAGCATTGTTCTGTTTCTCTTTTATAGTTCTTGTTAGATGGTCTATCAGAATTATGGTCAACAGAGGATATTAATTCTAAAATTCATCTCTAGAGTTTGAATAGTTGTTTCATGGTTGATTCTCTAAGCTTTAAGCTTTTTCATGCCCTATCTATCGGGTCCTGTATTTGCATTCTTACAAAATTATTGTTAATTCTGTCATGTGTTCTGTTCTGACAATGAAAATTTGCAGCATTCAAAAAATGGAAGTGTTACTGCACTAATTTGGGGAGCATCGCCTCAGACACGGTCTGACAGAAGGAAGGACCGTGTGGAGACTCATCCTGAACAATTGGCTGCTGCATCTGCCCAGGCTGATATATCCTTTGCTCCTTTTATCATTATGAAATTCTTCTAGACTTTGTCCTATTTATCTCCGTTCGTCCTTTTAGTTCATCTTTTTTCTACTTTATCATTTAAATTAATTATTGTGCAACTGATCGACAATCTTGACAAATGAAAATATTTATCTTAACAGTTCAACTTAAAGGTGCTAGTTTTATGAAGTAGTTTATCGTAATGAGGTTAACTAATCAAATACTTAAGGAATCTTTTGCTTCTATATTTTTCACTAGTAATTAAACCTATGAAACTATTTTCTTTTATTCTATAATGTTATATACTTAATTTTATAGAACAGAATGACAACAATGACTGGGAGAACAACAAGAGTTATTGGATGGTACCATTCACATCCTCATATAACAGTGCTTCCTTCTCATGTTGGTTAGTATTGACTTGTCTATGGTGTCCAATTGTGACCCATCTTGCTCTTGAAATGTAATAACACCAAATGTAAAAGGCTTTGCTCATCGATGAATTAGTTTCCATCTTGTTCTCCTTTTGTATGTTTCAGCTGGTGATCAAGTTTCCGTTCCATCTTGATATACCACATTATATCATCCTTTGAGTGAGAATGTTCTATTGATGATCAGGGACCAAGTCTTACTTGGAGATCCTAGATTTCTAGCCTTTTCCTTTACATTTTCCAATGGAAGGCCCTTTGTTTCAAATAATTTGTTATTAAGAAAAACCTTCACACATGGTTTTCGTTTGGTGTCACTTGCCAGGGTACTATAAAATAAAAGGCTCAATTTTTTTTTTTTTTTTTTGAATTTCTTCGTGTTCTAATGGTTCTATAATAGTAAAAAGAATCTAGGTCTCAGGAAATTTCATTAGCGCAGCTCTTTTTCCTCTTTGTATTCATCGAGAAGACTAAAATTTCCAAGGCCTGGCTCTTGGCTGGTTTTATATCCTTATTTTTTTAAACAAAGAGTTCAAAGAGTTGGCTGATTTAGTTAAGCATTATTCTACAAAAGAAAAGCTGTGATGGATATCCTTACGTTGTTTGGGATGATATCCAACCTTTCATGTCAAAGTCTAATTCCATCTCCCTAAATCTTGCACGTTATGTCTTTGCTGCAATATAAGCTATTGGAAATTTTTTTAATCTTTTTTTGGCACTTTTCAATTAAAGAAAGATAACTCCTTCAATCTTGTAAATTGTACTTTCTGCAGATGTGCGAACTCAAGGGACATATCAGCTCCTTGATTCTGGGTTTATTGGGCTGATATTTTCCTGCTTTAGTGAAGATGCAAACAAGGTTTGAGTAGTTTTATTTACTTTGAACAGTTATCTCTTTGCATGTTTGCTAAACATAGTTGGATAATTTCAGGTTGGAAGAATTCAAGTTATTGCTTTCCAGTCCTCTGATGGAAAACAGAATCACCTCTCAAGACCTATTTCCTTATCTCCTATGTATCGAAATTCAGTGATTGATGTTGAATCTTCTTTGAGTTCCTCTGATAATTTATCAGCAAAAGTGGGCGGACCAGGGGAGAGTCCCGAACAAGACACTGGTGATTCAATGGTTGCTGGAGCTATGAAGGTAGAAATACAACACATGTGCTTTACAAAGATACCTAAATCTGGATGTTAACATTCATATGACCAGCTTAAGTTGAATGATAAGCAGAAGGTTTTGCTTAAGTGTCAATTTTCAGGCAAGCATGATGTTTAAGTTAGACTGTTTATTAATGGGGAAACATGTTGACTCTGAAAATTTTTCATTGATTGATACTTAATGAGTTCTGCATTGGTTTAGATCAATAAATTTTATGCAGAAAAATAATAGCTTACCACCTTTGAGGATCAAATTCAGGTACTTTAATGGGTTGAATTCACCCTTTCTATCTTTTCTTCTGCTCTCACTGTGGGTAAAGCTGCATGTCCTAGTATTTTTATAAGAGCCCAAGCTCACCGCTAGCAGATATTGTCTTCTTTGGGCTTTCCCTTTCAAGCTTCCCCTCAAGGTTTTAAAACGCGTCTGCTAGGGAGAGGTTTTCATACCCTTATAAGTAATGTTTCGTTCTCCTCTCCAACCAATGTGGAATCTCACAATTTTTTATTGCCCTCTGCCCTCTGTCGTCGTACATCTTCCATCAATCACTATCCACTCATTTTCATGTCAGTTGGGAAAATCATTGTCGTAAACGTGTTTGGTGAAAACTTCTGTGTTACGCATCTGATATGATGTTGTTGCTAATCACTTAGCTCAGGATAATCAATTGGTAACTGCTTGTCATCAAAGGAAATATCTAAGCATGTGCTCCTTGGATTTTATCTAATAATCCAGTTCCGGGAGTTCACTTTTGTTAACATTTGCAAGTGCGGTGCATTAGATATTTCATCCTTATTGATGTGTATGGCTCGTTCGACATGGTTTACAGGGTTCTGGACGATCTTCAGAGTTGGGTTATTTCTTTGCTAATGCTGACACCAACTACCAAGGAAAAGAAAAAATGGGGGGTAGCTATCTTACTAGCAATACGAACAGTGGTACTACTGATATCGATCCTATGGACTTGACTGAAAGTATGCAAGAAGCAATGCACCGTTCAAATATCGAAATGAGGTACGTATGGAATGCAGATTTCTCGGCATTATCCTCAATTTTCATACAGTTATCTACGAATGGCTTCATCTTCTAACTGGTTCAAACTGCGTTACTCATGACTTGGTATTGCTGCATTAATATGGAGTCAGATGTGGCAGTATCTTGTTATTTTGTTCTTCCTTGAAGAACATTCATTATCATGATTTTTTTTTCTCGAGCTGACGAACTTGGGCTTTACCACTCCTGATTGTGAATTTGTTGTCTTTTGCTGCCAGTGCTGCTGAATTCTCAAGGAAAGAGATTCCTCTGCATGTGATGCCGAGTGCTTCCCTCATAAAGCTTGATTCACCATTAATGTCTTTTACAGATTTACAAAATGTTCTGTTTGAAGAGGAGAGATCAGCTTATAACCAAGCCATCTTAAATAATATGAAGTACTGAAATGATTATTTCTTTCATGAATCAATCAATGGTTTCATAACCCATTTGCTATTGGCTCTGATCATTGCTTTTGTTTCTTGTAGGGATGGGAAAGCGCATCCGCTGACGTTCATACATCACACCTCAACATATCAGGCTTCAATGTGCAAGTTAATTGAATATTGGTTAGCCTTCAACCATTCATTTGTGCTCTTTTGTTCTCCATGCCTTATTTGATTGAACTTGTTCTTAGTGACATTTTCATTGCTTGCAGTCTTAGTCCTGCCATAAGTGCACTCCAGGACCGTTTAAAAGAGAACGAAATTCGGGTATGAATCGAGTCCAAACACTCCATTTACATAGATTGATCCCATTGATTTTATGAACTGGACTCAAATGGAACATTTTCTGCACATAAGTTGTTGATGATCCCTTTGCTCTGATGAATTCAAATCATTACATCATTATATAGCAAAAGAGTGTTAGATTGTTAGATAGTTTCAATATAATTTTAGAGGTTGATAAATTTCACTTCACCTTAAAACAGTTAGCATTGCTGGCTGAGGAAGCCAGGAATCTGGAACTTGAGGCTGGAAAATCAAACGAGTCAGTCCCGGGATCACCTCACCAAGTTACGCATGGATCTCGAGCAAGCGCTTCGACAACACACAGGGACTCGTATGCTTCAACTGCATCAGTCGGTGCACGAACCGCAGGAAGCTCTGTTCACCGAAGTAGAAAGGGGTTGTGATGAATCTTTTGCCGGTAACTTGTTTTCCCAATTTCTGTGAGTCTGTATTATAGGTAGTTTGGGGTTTTTTTGTGCATAAAAACAATCCAAAGTATAGAAGAAGGGTCAAATGGCATTCATTATTAGCTTCCAAAACTTCACCTTCTTGATGTTGAATCCACTGAGCAGCATCCTTAGGAGTAACCCAATTTATGTGGGTTTTTTTTTTCTCGTTTGTTTGGAATATTAATTAATATTGTTATTTCGATCGCATTTCTTCCAAAATCTCTACAAAATTATAATTTCGATATTACCATAGTTTAGCATTAACATTAAGATATTATATCTTTCGTCGAATAAAAGCTAAAATAATGACGATAATGGTTGTGTTACATCAATATTGTCGTTAATGGTAGTCTCGATCAAAATTAAATAAAAATTCGTCGTGTTTTTTTTATCTTGGATGTAATATGACATTAAAGTGGGCTCTTTTTTTTTTTTGTTTTTTTTGGGCTATAATTGTGAAGAATAGGGATTAATATCCATCACAATCAACACTCACTTTTTTGAACATTAATGTTAGAAAAGAAGGAAGTGTTTTTCCATGATTACCCATGTGAGAGAAATATGAACACAACTGTAAAGTAAAAGAAATAAGGGAAAAACTTTAACCACAAAAAAAAAAAAAAAAAAAAAAAAAAAAAAAAAAAAAAAAAAAAAAAAAAAAAAAAAAAAAAAAAAAAAAAAAANAAGATTGAAAATTTTACTGTCATTCCTTTCGAAAAAGTGGCGAGATTCCAACATGAAACTAGAACTTGTTCTTCTATTACTCTCGTAGTTCTCGTTCTCGTTCTGGTTCGTAGCTATATACAAAGGTTTGTTTATAAGAAAATGAAATATATATATATATATATATTTATTTTTTTTACGGTAGCTTTAACGGATAGTAAAGTATCGGTGTTGTTGAATAATTTTTAGACAAATTTAGAGAGGGAACAAGTTATAGATGGAGTTGGTCGTGGTCATGCATGGAAGTGATTCCCAAGGAGAATCGAATCAGCCCCACTTTCCTTTTTTACTCTGTCTCTCTTTATAGTTTGCCTTTCTCTCTCTCCTCTTTAACCTTTACCCTTCCCCAAGAGAATGGATGCCACTTCTCCCTCATCTCCTCTTTTGGAGAGAGAAAGAGAGAGATTTGGTGGGTGTGGTGATTTGATGGTGGTGGGTATACATACAACACGAAACACGATAAATTATTCGAGAAAGCGGCTACAATATGTGGCAAATAGTTAGTTTTTCACCGTTAAATATACGAGAGAAAATTAATGAAATATTTTACTTTTTGTATCTTATGATTATTAGGAGAGAATATTTTGATAGTACTAGAATATTTTTTAAAAAAATAAATTATATATAATTATTTGAAGAGAGAAAAGAAAAAGGAGAGTGAAAAAGAAAAGAAAAGAAAAGAAAAAAAAAAAGATGGTCAAAATGAAACCTCGAAGACTTAGTTATTCCAACTCAAGCTTTATTGAAACTCACATTTTTGGCTTTCTTTTTTTCTTTTTTGAATTTTAATTAAATTCCCTCTACTTTTTTCCTCTTTTCAATAACACTTTTCTCTATTTCTTATTAATCCTTATCAATTAAGGAATCCAAATTAATATATATAAACAATAATTCACTCACTTTCATTTAATATTATGTATTTATTTATCAATATATATATATATATTGAATAACAAGGAAAAAAAAAAAAAAAAGATCCTTTTTGTGGCTTTTTATGGATTTTTTTTTTCTTTCTGAAAAAGAAAAAGAGAGGAATCTTGTATGATTTAGGAATTATAATTTTGAATATTTTAAAAAGTTTGAACATTGTCCTAAATTACGTAAATAATTGCAAAATATTCTAAATTTCTACAGTTTATGGGAAAACAAAAAAACAAAAAAACAAAAAAACAAAAAAACAAAATATAGTTTCTTTTAATACAAAAAGAAAAGTAAAAAATAAAAAAAATAAAAATAAAAATAAAAAGTAGAATTTGGGTGTGTATAAAAACGCCCCTTCCCTTCTTTACCTATTCCATACCCATTCTTCTTTCTTTCTCTTTTAACCCCAACCATTCCCCTTTCACTTAAGGTTTCTTCTTCTTCCATTTCTTCTATTCAAATCTTTCGACGACCCGTTCGCCCTAACGTTATACTCTTTTGTTTTATTCCAAACACGAACAAAATTAATTTTTTTTTTTTTTTAAATTACAAGTTTAGTTTTTTAATTTTAAAATTTAAATAATAGCTCATTCATTTTGAAATGTTAAATTTGCGTTTAAATTCATACAATTTAAAACTTTTTTTTTTATTTTTAATTTAAAGATTTATTAAATTCATGAAATTTGTGTTGACCGTTATAATCTAATCTGCAGAGAGAAAAGGAGAGAAGATGAGCAGACCGGGAGACTGGAACTGCAGGTCATGCCAGCACCTCAACTTCCAGAGGAGGGACATGTGCCAGCGCTGCGGGGACCCCAAGTCCGGCGGCGGTGGATGTGACTTTGGAGCTCTGTTAAACGGCGGTGGAAGAGGCGGGTCTGGATTCGGGTACGGCGGCTCCGATGTGAGGCCCGGCGACTGGTATTGCAGCATAGGGAACTGTGGAGCCCACAACTTCGCAAGCAGGTCGAGCTGCTTCAAATGTGGGGCGTTCAAAGACGACATGTCGGCTGCAGCAGGAGGCTTCGACTTCGATATGCCGCGCTCTAGAGGACTGTCCCCTTTTGGTTTTGCCAATCCCGCCGCCGCCGCCGCCGCCCGTACTGGTGCCTCCGCTTGGAAATCCGGTGACTGGATTTGCGCCAGGTACCCCTAACTCTTCTGCCTTTCAATTCTCACCACCATCAAAAATTTTAAAAGTAATTTCTTTTTTCACCTTAATTTTTAATTTTATGAGTTTTCAAATGAAATTAATTTTTTTATTAAAAAAAAAAAATGAAATATGAAATGAAGCTCATTTATTTTTTAAAAAAGATACTAAAATGTAAAGAGACAGGTCGGGATGCAATGAACATAACTTTGCGAGCAGGATGGAATGCTTTAGATGCAGTGCTCCAAAAGACTCGTACTAACAAAGCCAACGTCCTCCTTCATCAAGTTTTGGGTACGTGCGAAAATAAATAGTTAAAAAAAATGGAAAATTTTATATTATTTACTTATTTATTTATTTATTTGCAGGTATGCTTCCAAAAGAGCAAATTTGAAAGAGACTTCATAGCCAGCACTAGCCTTCTTCTTTCTTTTAGTTTCTTTAGTTTTGTTATTATTATTATTTTTTGTAAGTTTATCTTTTGTGGATGATGCTATTTCAGTGATGAAAAATTGAGATATTCTCCAAAAATCAATCTTTATTCTCTGTTTCATGTGATATCTCTTAATAATTAACTAATTTCTTCTAAATCTAATGAAAATAAATAAATAAATAAACAAAAAAGAAAAAGAGAGAAAAGTTATTTACTTTTTTCTTGCTTTTGAATTTCCCATAATAATTATCCAAACACAAAAAAAAGCAGGAGGAAATGTTTGTTTGCTTTCTTCTATTCTGAAACTAAAAGAAAAAGCTAAAACTTTCTTGGAGTCGCCAAAAATTAAATATATACTATCAATTTTTAAATTTGTAAAATTATGTTTTCTAATTTTCTTTTTTAAATAATAAAATTCACAAAAACAGACTAACAAAACACTCAAACCCAACCACAAAATTAAATAGATATTTTTTAAAAAAAGTACTTAATTTCAACAACAAAATGTCCATATTTAACTAAACTACTCATATATCTAATTTTGTAATAATTTCTCCAACTAATTAAGCTACCTACTTTATATAAAGTTCTGCTTTTTAATTTGTTTTTTTTTATTTACCAAAATCCCAGATAATTGTTTTTTTTTTTTTTTTTTTTTTTTTTTTTTTTTTTTTTTT
>NC_036639.1:13701169-13781983 GCF_002806865.2 Cucurbita pepo subsp. pepo | reverse complement strand
TTTTTTTTTTTTTTTTTTTTTTTTTTTTTTTTACTTTACTTTTGGGGCAGATAGGTTCATTTTGATTAATTATTCTAAGCATACACTAATCATGACTGCATGTTTCAAGCAATCAACCATTATTCATGAAATTAAGAAACAAAATGATGTCTGCTTTATGAACTAGATGATGTATTTAAATCTTAATTTTAATTTTAATAATAAGGTACGTTATCTAACTAATCTATTCATTTTGAAAGGAAAAGATGAATGACAATAAGTGACAGTCCAGTAGAGGATGTGTAACAAACCAACAAGATGTTAGGAATCACATACCTCCGTAATAGTTAGTATGATGTTGCCCACTTTAAGCATAAGCTCTCGTAGCTTTACTTTTCGTTTTCTCAAAAGGCTTCATACCAATGAGAAGTATTCCTTACCTATAAACCTATAATCAACATCTTAATTAGCTAATGTGGGACTCCTCTCCCAACAATTTTCAACACAAGATGCAAGTGGATGATGACAAAATATGCAAATAACTCATGTTAGTACGAGGAAATAATCTTCACTCCTGAAAAGCGATTTTGAAATTTTTTTTAGAAAGCAGATAGGTAAGTACAACATATACAAAAATAATTCAAGTTAGTACGTGAAAATAATCTTCACTCCCAAAAGAAATGCAAGACATGTACACTAAGGTGATCGTATCACGTAAGGGATCAGTTACACAATGTAGACATGAAGAAAAATATTATTATATCATATTAAACTTTAAGATGAATCAAAACAAAGCAAAAATGATGAATTTGTTATTAGTTGCATGTCGAAAAGTTTACTTTGCTAATCTTGAAATAAAATTACAATTCTAGTAATCAAGTTTCAACAAACAAGATCATGACACTCCGAGCATAACATGTCGAGCTAAGATGTTCATCATAGGAATTCAGAGAGTGAACTGAATGACTAATCCTGTTCAATGATTCAACAAGGCCGCAAGGAGTATTTGGAGGCAAGAAGTCATGCATTAGAGAGTATGTTGCAACACAGGATGTCATATGAATAATTTAAGATTATGAGATAGATTAAATGCATATAAACTCAGAACAAAATTTAAAATTCAGAGATGACCATAATTTCGCAGTTCTAGTATTATAGTCATTGTTGCATCTTGTCTCAATCTCAGTCTATGGGAATTCCAAGTGGTTCTAGTGAGGGGCCGAGAGCATGAAGTGAACAACTATACCTTTCTCTAAGTTACTATGTCAGACCAAACTTGTAAACAATTAAAAACTACCTTGTAACCATGTAACGGTCCAAACCCATCACTAGCAGACCAAACTTGTAAACAAGGGATAGTGGACCTTGCTAATGCATTTATAGGGTTGATGCATTTCTTAAGAAGGGGAGCATCCCGAGGCAAAAGATCTCGCATATAATCAGAGACAAGGATGACAGTTGACAGCCCTCACCATAAAGAACTTGAAGTGAAATTCTTAGTGAATTCCGTTCTTCTATATCATTCCTGTTTAAAGCCTCAATAGCAGGAATTGCGGTATGTTCCATAGTTGCTTTATCGAGATCCCACATCATTTGGGCAGGAGAACGAAGCATTTCTTACAACTGTGTGGAAACCATATTCTAAAAATTTTGAGGGGAAGCCCAAAAGAGAACCTCAAAGAGGACAATATCTGCTAGCGGTGGGCTTGAATTGTGTGGTATTAGAACTAGACATCTAGCAGTGTGCCAGCGAGGACGTTGAGCCCCGAGAGGGTGGACACTTGGCAGTGTGCCAACGAAGACGCTGGGCTCCGAAGGGGGGTGGATTGTTAGATCCCACATTGATTGGAGAGAGGAACGAGTGCCAGCAAGGACGCTAGCCCCCAAAGGGGGTGGATTGTGAGATCCCATATCGATTGAAGAGAGGAACGAGTGCCAGCAAGAACGCTAGGTCCCGAAGGAGGGTGGATTGTGAGATCCCACATCGATTGTAGAGGGGAACAACATCGATTGGAGAGGAAAACGAGTGCGACGTTGGGCCCCGAAGGGGGTGGATTGTGAGATCCCACATCGATTGGGGAGGAGAACGTACTTTTAAAAACCTTGAGAGCAAGTCCGCAAGAAAAACGCAAAGAGGACAATATCTATTAACCGTGGACTTAGTGGACTTAGGCTGTTACAGCTATGTTGTAACTACGACGAGTCCTTTGTGGTAAAATCATTCCCAAATAATCTTTCAGGGACAAGATCTTCAAGATCTATGAAGTTCAAAAACAATGACGAGATGCCTACTTCATTCTGCAGTTTCTCCTTATAATATCCAGCACTTGAAAATTGCATTAGTTGCAAGAACTCCTATCCGTAGTGAACTCCCAGCTTCAAGTAGCTTCAACTTAGCTTCCTTGAGCTGTCTAGCAACACAATCAGGCATGTGAAGGAATGTAACAGGACACCCTCTTGAAACATCTTCATACCATAAATGAGATACATAACAAGGCCTAACAAAGTCTTCAAAGTCTCCACTACAGCTCCAGAGTCCAGGCTATCCTCACTCATGGAGCAGTAAACTGGGTGAGAACTTTTATCAAACACTTAGAGGTCATTACTAAAAGTTGGGTCACAGCAAAGAACAGAAGGAAGGTAACATTTAACTAATTTTCCCAATAAGTTCAGAGTAGATCAATTCACAGAACACCTTCCTAATATCCAGCAAGTAGTAGAAGGCCGTAAATGCATACACAACAATAACATACAATGAAATGTGAATCTGCGAATGAAACCGTGTCCATATAATTAGCAGCAACATGCCGAAGATTAAGAAATTTGGGCGAGAATCAAGAAGTGAAATGAGTAAGGACAAAGTGAATAGTTACAATTTAGAAGATCCAATTGGGGCGAGTTGGAACCAAATCCCCCTCCCAATGCCCTTCTATTCGGCATGGTTGATGGCGTGATCTGGTTTGGTTTTTTCCTCCTCCTTTTTCTGGTGAATAGTGCATGTAACACGCTAGATGAGGTATCATAAATTTGGCCAAAACTAAACATTCAAGGGCATAAAACCACAAATTCTTTGTCCTTTCTCTTACGTTCTCACCAAACTTCGTGTACATTTGCCCCCACCATTGTAGTACTCATCATCACCACTACCAACTTAAGTTATATATATACAAATGAAATTTGATACAATTTGCTAGTAGATGACGATTTTGACCCATACATGAAAATTCATTTTTTTTTTAAATAAAAATTAACCTAATTATGATGAAATTTGATGGTATGATGATGGGGGAGGGGACAATTATATTTATATATAATTGCAAATTGATGACGGTGGGTTGGACTGTATAATTAAATAATATTCGTCATAGCACAAGCCTACCATTTATAGATATCATCTTTTTTTGTGTTTGTACTTCTAACTTCTCTTTATCGTTTTATAATTAGAGAAATATTTCTACACCCTTATCATAAATAATCTCACGATAATGAAAAGTCCAAACAAACGCGTTTTAAAATCTTAAGTGGAAGTTCAAAGAGGTTTGCGAGGGAGGATGTTGTTACACCTCTTTGGACTTTCTTTCGGGTTTTAAACAGGCAAGAGAAGTGTTTGACGCTTATATCATTTATAACCGCCCCACAAGCTCTCCTCCATCAGATATTATCTTTTTTGGTTTTTTTTATTCTGTGCTTCCCCTAAAAATTTTAAAACATGTAGAATTTCGGACCTCTAATAATTTTGATTTTTTATATATATATTTTCCTTGTAGACCAAAAAATAGTTAATATTTTGGCATTTTTGACCCCACTTTGCTTCTTTATGTCGGGGGATGAAAATGAAAATGAAAATGAAAATGAAAATGGTGTGTTAAAAAACGGATGGAATTCTATAATATTATTGCTCTTTGACTTCCATCACTACACAATTCACAAATGAGTTGCCATCTTTGAAAACCAAACTTATTCCATCTTTATTATTTCATTAAATTGTCTTCAAATTTAAGATTATAATAAATAACTAGAGATTATTTGGATTTTAAAACCAATCTTTTATATATTAAAAATTAAGACAAAAAAAGAAAAAATTGGAGCACATGTAATGGGGGACCAAGTATAGTGGGTGTTTATGTAATAAGGCTCCCCACACCTTCAATAACCACTCCACTCTTCCAATTATTGGACATTATTATCCTTTTTAACTTTCCCCAACCTTATTTTCAAGCAATTTTTTTTTTAAAAAAATTTATTAATTAAAAGAAAACAAGGTGGCTGGCCGGCTTATGGTCAGGGGTAAGACAGTCAAAACGCATGGGTCACCACTAGTCGCGACGATGAAACCTAACAAATTAATCTAATCTCAATTATTTTAATTAACTAAACCTTATTATATACATCACATAAAGTTTAACCCAAGCTTTTTTTTTTCAATTAAATCCACCGTTATTTATTTATTTATTATAATTCTTTTAAAGCTGCAATACCAACCCCCAGACTCTTATTTTCCGCTGGTCAAAATATTTGTATTTTATTTTCTTAGTTCAAGAAATTCTTCTATTATTTAATTCGAAAAAAGGAAATTGCACCGATTGTTCTAGATATTCTAGATAAATAGGGATTTTTTTTTAAAATTAATTAATATATATTAAATTTCCTAATGAATTAAGAAAATATTTAAAAAAAATGTAAAAAGTTAAAAGTAATTATGGAAGGATAAACTGAAAATAAGGCTAAATAATAGGAAAACAAAATCGAATTGGTATTTGAATTATTTTGTAAATTAAAAAAGTTAATTGAAATTTGTAGTACCAAATCCACGGTGATTAAAATATTAATTTGTAACGGAAAATAAAAGTGGAAGATAATCGACATGGATGTTGACTAAGTCGTCATTATGTGACTTTTTCTGTCTATATTAATTAAATTATTATTTTATTTTTATTTTTCTCTCTCTCTCTTCCTATTTATGATAGAGAAACCTTGCAGGGCAAAAAGGAGAAACCAAAAATATAAACGCACACAAAACTTCTCCGTTAGTTTTCGAGAGAGAGAGAGAGAGAGAGAAGAAGGTTTTGGCTATGGAGGGTTTGCAGAGATCTGCTGTTTCTTTTCGAAGACAAGGCTCATCGGGACTGGTCTGGGACGACCGGTTTTTATCCGGCGAATTGAAGCAAACCGCCGCCGCCGCCGCGTCGGAGAATCCGGAGGCAAAATCGACTACACCGGCGGTGGCACTGGAGCCGATCAATACGACGATCGAGAGGAGCCGATCCAACGGCGGCCGTGGGTACCGAACCGGGAAAGTGTCTCCGGCGATCGAGCCGCCGTCGCCGAAGGTCTCTGCCTGTGGATTCTGCAGCGCCTTTGGGAAGCCGGCGAAGAAGAGCCGCCGGACGAAAACCGGTAAGCGTAGATCGCGATAAGCTCCGAAATTCTCCGACGAGCGTGGTCTGTGAGAGGAGTGAGTTTTGTCGGAAATAGAAATTAGCTGGAAATTAGGTATTGTGGGGTAATATAATTTAAATTTTAAAAACTTGTTCTTGTGCTTTTTTTTTTCTTTTTTTTTTTTTTTTTAAAGTGCTTTTGTTACTTATTTTAGATCTTAGAATCGTAATTGGTGTATAAATTATATAATATATGTATTATGTATAAATTATCATACCAAAATTTCTCCAATTCGCCCCCTCATCTCTTCAATTTTTACAATAATTCTCTTTTTTTTTTTTTCAAATTTATAATTTAACCATATATAAATTAGGGAGTATGTGACAAAATTTGATGGTTTTGAATGTTGGATCTTGATAGGGTAATTTTGGTGATCCCAAGGAGATATGGGGTATATATATTAATATATGTCACCTCATCTGTCACATCTAACCTTATAGCTTCATCTAATATTATTCTCTATGCCCTTTGCTAATTTAATTAATCTTTCAAATATAATTATGTTAATTTTTTATTTTGTCGGGTTGAATTTTGAGTGGTTTGGTGGCTTCAAAGTTTGATGGGTTTATTAGTTGACTTTTGACATACCTTAATTTCTAAGAATATTAATTTTAGAAGTTAGTTTAAATTGTCTCCAAAACTCTCACATTTTAACTTTAATAAAATTATTTTTTAATTTGATTCATGCTATGGACCAAGCAACACATAAAATAACCAAAATTTGAGGCATTTTTAGTGGAGATCGCTTTGGTTTTGGAAACAAATTGAATAGGGAGGATTGTGGTCTAATTTTGATATGGGGGACAAAACGAGTGGCCACCGCCTACCAAAATATTGTCTACTTATGCCCATTACATATCACCGTCAGCCTCTCACTGTCGGTTAAAGAGTGAAACGAAGCATTCTTAGAAGGGTGTGAAAATCTCTTCCTAATAGACACATTTTAAAATCGTGAAGCTAACAGTAATACGTAACGGGCCAAAACGGTTTGCTAGCAATGAGTTTGGGCTACTTCGCTCTCTTGTCCAACCGAGGTGGAATCTAGAAGATCTATATCTTTAAGCAAAAGAAGCTATTGAAAAGCTGTTACTTCCATTTCCAACAAAATGGAGAGACATAGACCAATCAGAAAGTAAACTATTCAACTCAAACACAACCAAAACTTACTTGAATGCAATCTGAAATGAAACATCAATCTCCTTCTTTCCCTCTTTTTCGTTTCATAATTTATCGATCCATCCACGAACTTGGGGCTAACATCGATCCCGGCATAGCTAGCGAACTCCGAGCCTGGGGCAACCCTCAGCAAGAGGCAAGGTCAAATTTTCGGCTGTTCTGAATGTTCGAGGCACCATCTTGTCGACATAAAGAGTTCCATCCAAATGATCACATTCGTGCTGTAAAATCCGAGCCTGCCAACCTGAAGCATCCACCTTGATACGACTTCCATATCGATCAAGACCGACTACCTCGACGTCAAGATGGCGCTCCACCACTGCTCTAAATCCATCAACACTACAAGGAAAAAGAATGAAGAAATTAATGATGGATCACAAGGAAGAACATCCACAAGCAGATGAAGAAATCCTTGAGAAAGCAACACCAGTTTCACCAATGATAGTAAAGAATACACTTCAGATTCAACCATGACCGGAAACAATCTGTTAAAAGAACGTTGAAAAGAGCAAGAAAGTTGCAGTTTTTATACACTCACATCAACCAGATAGCTGATACTTCTCACCATTTTCATTGTAGGATGAAACATGTATACAGAAACAAATGGATTCCACTCGCTTCACATATTTTCTAGGATAAAGAGAAAGAACATTAATCTTTTAAGAGATGACAATCATGATCAAGCTTTTACTTTGGAAATTGGAAATTCATTGACATCCCACTAATAAGCAACTTGAAACTTGAGAGCATACCAGGAAGAAAGAAGGCAGGAGGGAAAGCCCAAAGAGAACCATATCTACTAGCGGTGGGCTTGGGCTATTACAAATGGTATCCAAGCCAGACACCGGGTGATGTGCCAGCGAGAAGGCTAAGCCTCGAAGGGGGTGGACACGAGGCAATGTGTTAGTAAGGACGATGGGCCCTGAAGGGGGTGCATTGGAGGGGGGAGGGTCCCGAAGGGGGTAGATTGTGAGATCTCGCATTGGTTGGAGAGGAGAACGAAGCATTCCTTATAAGGATGCGAAAACCTTACCCTAGAAGATGCATTTTAGAAACCTTGAGGGAAAACACGAAAGGGAAAGCCTAGAAAGGACAATAGTAGTAGGCTTCAACTGTTACACAAAGGCTACAAGATAACCCAAGTAGCCGGAACTTCCCCCTCTTGACCACTCTCACTCAAGCCAAAACATCTAAAAGGTTCTCTCCTTTCCATCCATTCCCACCCTCTCTATTTACAAGAATTCACCCTAATACTTACCTAAAATATGACCTTAATAGCTTAATTCTACCTAATATCGTTCCTATCATAAACCTACAAAAGAGAATTTCTGAGAGAAGAGAAGAGAAAATTGAAAATATGCACCTTACCTTAGGCAGCCTTCAAAAAACAGTGCAGTCTTGTTGCTTTTACTTTTTAGCTTTGGGTTTATGATCACCTGACTCAATGGAACTAAGCATTTGTGAAGGGAAAATTGGTGCACATAAAAAACCCAGATACAGAATCAATTTGCTTCTCATGAATATATAACCATACCAGAAGATCAAAAGGTCGCCTATCTTGTGCTTTGATCTCCTCCTTGGGTGCATAACTGATGTATTCTTTAGTGTCTTCCAAAACAATTATCTACAACAAATGTAAGACAAAACACTTCATATGGGATCCAACTCCAAGGTTTTCAGTAACATTTCAGCTACCAAATCTCACATTTTCATCTCATAGAGCAAAGAGATAATCGGAAAACAGAGTAAGAATTAGAGCCAAAAGAAATTTTGACTAACCCTTAATGGAATTCCAATCTGGGTAGCTGCAAGACCCACTCCAGGAGCGTTCCTCATGGCCACAACCATATCGTCGATAATCTTCTGAATCTTATCGGACCCTATTTCCTTCGGATCAACTTCACGAGCGGGTTCGTGCAGAACTGGGTCTCCAGCGTTCACAATCTTGGGTAAACTAGTTTTGTTTTTGTCTCCGAGACCCAGAAACCAACCAGCCTTCGCAATTGGAGAAAAGGACGAACTGTACGATTTCCGGGCCGGAATGAGCTTGGGAATGTGATTCGATGAAGAAGTGGGTCCGCAAATGAGATTTCGAAACCTGGGTGTGGCTGAAGAAGGCTTCAAACACCTTTCGGCGAGAGAGAATGGTAAGAGACGAAAGGAGAATCGGTGAACTGTCTCCATTTCGCAGTGCTCCGCCAATGGCGACGGGAGTGTGGTTATGAGCTTAGAGATGGGTCTAATCGTGACGACGGATTGGGCGTCAAAACTTGCTTTTTAATCTTACAAATTCTATTTCCTAAAATGCTTTGAGAACCCCTTTTAAAATCTGTTCTCAAGTTTATTTTTATCCAACTTTCAAATGTTTCTCTCTTAAATATTTTTATTATTCCTTTTGGACGTTCTTCTAACTAAAATTTTTTATACTAACAGAGGCAAACGAGAATACAATCGAGAACCAGATATGAACACTAAGAAACCCTTATGAATACCTTTATTAATTTTGTTATTATCGGATATGAGCAGCAATGAAAGAATGAATAAACAATATTTCCCCTTATGAATACCTTTTGCATCACAAAAGATGGAAAACTCATGCTGTAATCTACATTTCCCCTTTACACAGGATAGTTACCAGACAAGAACAGAATCCATGACAAGAGAAACATAGGCGCCCAAGATTCAAAAACATGCTCTTCCAAGAACAGAGATCCCAGGTCAAAAATATAGGATCTAACAAGCCACTGTTTCTGCATGTTCTTCAGCTTCATTTATAACTTGAGATGATGTCTTTCTCTCCCTCCTTGCATTCTGTCTAATGCTGTGGTGATATGGGTCGAGACTCGAGAGATCATCTCCGACCTCTCGAGATGCATGCCAACTAAAGCTTTTGCCAAGTCCTGCAACAATGATCAGTCCATCAACGGCTGCAAGTAACATGAATTGAATCAGAGAAGAACAAGAGGCGGTATCGAGTTCCTTGCTTGAAAACTCAAATACAGCCTTTCACCTTAGGAAACCTTGTTGGACCAACAGAGCAGACAGAATGAGCCTTCCCCATAGTCCATAGACACGAGTGACAATTAATCGAACGGGAAAACACACCACCAACATGCTACCTTCCTCATGGTCCATAGACATTACGCTCTCCATGTAATCTAAAGGGACAACGACAAGATGATAGATTTGCACACAGAGACAGATTCAGAAATCTTCAATCAGACAATGGCTTTCAAGGCATAAGGCCAGCAAATTTATAACCCACATAACAGCACAGAAATAGTACACACATACATGTATGAATAAACAAACAGCCCAAGTATGTGTGCCTAATGTGCGTGAGAGGGTGAGACTTGCTCAGTAACTCACAGAGAATATGGTAAATGACGGCCGCTCCATTCAGAACCTCTTCTTCGTAATCGAGACCATATGTTTGAGTCAACCCTTTAGCTACTAGCTGTACCGACCTTTTCCTCCTTTCTCCCATAAAGCTTCCCTTCGCCTAGTCTCATATCCAATTAGTAGAGATCGATATGGGTACTCAAGATATTGTGTCTGGAGAGATAAATAGATAGGACTACTAGTTGCTCGATCAGGGTCCTAGCTTTATTGCGAGCCAAAAATCTCAACAGATCCCATAAAGAAAAAGAGAGCCTCTCAGAGAAAGCTCCTTTAGAGCTTTCTGTTACTTTTATGTAGCACCAATCTACAAATCTCTTTTCAGCTATTGACCAGCGTGGTATTCAAAGCTTCTAACTGAGAAGTAGTGAAAGGAGGTACCCTTTTGGTAGCCAATGTGAGTATCAATTGAGCCTTCCCAGGCTGCCCCATCTTCTTGAGGGCTGTAAGTACAGAGTGAAGTGTATCAATGTTTGGAAACCAATTCTTGTTCATGGCATCTTTGCACATTGTATATGACAGGTTGAAATCCCCACTTCTGCACAGATAATGAATCATAGTTTGATAAATTTTGACATTTGGTTTATATCCATTCCCATGCAAAGCAGAATAAACCCTTTTAGCCATTTCAAGAAACCCAGCTCTGCAGAAACCTTTCATTACCAGATTGTAAGTAATCTCATCTGGTACAATCCCAATGTTCTTCATCACATTCATCAATTTATTAGCCTCCCAAGCTCGTCTCCTGTCAACCAAATATTGAATTCTCACATTGAAAGAAGCAAGATTGGGCAAACAACCTCTCAAAACCATTAGATTCCACAGACCATTACTAATTTCGCATTGATTGGCCTTGTAAAAAGCTGAAATTAACGTAGTATATGTAACCACATCTGGTCTTATTCCCAACTTCTCCATCTCTAACATGAGAAGATAAGCTCTATTTAAAATACCCATATCACAAAAACCCTTCACAACAATGTTAACAGAAATAATATCCAACTCGATATTGAATTTTTCAGGAGTTTCTCTTAAAAATGCCTCAAGGGCTCCTAAATCACGAGTCTTCATCATAACCTTAAGAACAGCATTAAATGATTTCACAGTCCTATGGCAGCCATATAAGTGCATATCATAAAAGGTATCAACAGCATGCTTGATCATCTCAGCCTTTCCATATAACATTATGATTCTTATAATGAATCCTTCACGGCGTCCTTGTGGAAGTGTCTTCTGATGCTCAAGTAAATGTTCAATGTAATCAAAGCGACGAGCTCCAGCCAGCCGAGACACAGTATCTTCAAATGCAAATCGATTCTCAATCACAAGTCGATTGTGCGCATTGGCTTTGAACAGATGGAACAGCTTTTCGGGGTCCCGTTCAGCTTTTAGTTTTATGAGGGCAGGTTCTTCGAGAGGTTTCGAGTTCTGAACTCGATTCAATATAGCTGCAGAAGTCTCTATTGATGCAATGACGGTACCAGCATGGAAGAATCTGCGAAAGGGTCGCAGAGAGACCATGTTCTAGGCGTCGCCTCAAGAAGAAGAAACATACCCATCCATCAAAATCAAGATCTAAGCCATGTTCTTGAGAAAATAGCCACTGCCCATCAATAACAAACTGGAAAACCCGAGAAGCGGCTGCTAATTCAATAATGATGCAATAACCTCGAAGAACACTTAGAGAACCAATCCGTGCATAAACAGTGATGCAATAACAGATTGAACAAGCCCAAGATTAATGAAAACAAAAAGATTTGTTCAAGAAGAAGAGGAAATGGAGCGAATCAAAGAAAAGAACTGCCGTGGAAAGAATTGAGATAGGTGATGGGAGAATGGAAGAAGTGCCGTAAGGGATCCGCGAGTAGGAAATCTCTGAAATTTGTTACGGTCTCTCTCTCTCTCGTGAGGTTATGGAGTCAATTCGCGCACGTATGTCGAAGAAAATTATTTTTGTTTTGTCAATTTTAATGCAAAAACTAATTATGTTAATTTTTTTTTAAACAAATTTGAAAATTAAGACAAAAAAAACTTTTCAAATTTTGAAATCATTATTTAAACCGAAATTTCGTATAACTTTACTTTTATTTAGAGACTTTTAATTATGTATAATTTTGTGTACTAATATTAATTAAACAAGAATCTTTTCACATGTATTAAATTTTAATATATGTTACACATATAATATGCATACTTCGTCTAAAAAAAATAATAATAATAACATGGCTCAAACGAAAGATGGGTGGCATTTTGCTTAAGTCACAACCCGAGCGAGAGGATGAGAAAACCTAATGCCTCCCTCACCGAGAAAACCGAACGCCTCCCTCACCATCTTTAACCTTTTTCTTCTCCTTTTCACGCATCAACCCACTTCATCATCTTTCATTTCGACAAGGACGGTATATTGTTAGGATTTAACATTCGCGAGCAGGAAAACGTCGACATCGACCATTACCTCCACATGATTTTTGGCATTCCTTTCAACATGATTTCTAGCATCTTCACCACGAACACTATCTAGATGGTCCCTCTCCGAGCCTTCTATTATTTTCATAGACCCTATTAACCATTAAGCTAACTCATAATGGTTTCATTTGTAACAATCAATGGATCATTCTAGTTCTAGTTTCAATTCTACCAACCAAGCACCCCTTAATAAGAACCAAAATTCATGCGTTCATAGTTGCAAGACATAAGCTCATCAAATCGATAGCGAGCATAAAAGGCGAACCAAGTTTGTGATACAGATGTAGTTCTAGTTTTCCCTGAGAAATGCTCAAACATTGATATGCAGAAGTAGAGTAAACAAAAGCAAGACTAAATGAGGTTAAATGGCTAACATCAGAAAACTTAGGCGTTCAATATAGAAAGGAAAATACTTGTGGAAATCTGTCTGTATACCTAAACTTTGCCACTTCGCTACTTCACTACTTCACTACTTCGCTACTTTGCTTTGGTCTTAGTCCTTTGAAGTTATGACAAGAAGCCCCAAAGCTCCAATCAGAATATACTGCAACAACAAACACCACACAACTTATTTTCTACTGTGATTTCAAGCAAATGCAGATGCAAAGATTTTGATCCAATTACGTAAGTGTAGCTAGCCGTCCAGAAAGCGTATAATCGGAATCCACGCTCACAAAGTTCTCAAAAAGAATTATGAACTCAACCATATATGTGAGCAGGGGATTCAAACGTCTTACTTTATGGTCGGGGAATATATGCATTAATAAGTGAGGTATGCTTAAATTGGCCACAGAGTTTTCAATAAATAGATTTACGAACCTTAATTATCGGCTTCTCGGTCATAATAATAGTCACCCAACCAACATAAGGTAAAAACCTGAAGAAAACCGCACGCATTAGCCATATATGTATTTACTATTTATACACTTCAATGGCAGAAAGAAAATGAGAACCAAATGAGACATTAAACATGATAAGATAAAATGACAGCCTTAAGTTCATAGTTCATAGTTCATTGTTCATAGTTCATAGACATCGAACATTAAACGGGAATGTTAAGAAACGAGCCCTGAGTTCATAGTTCTTACCCAACTGCTCTTCCCATGATATGATGCCGCTGAAGCCAAAGCTGACCTTGAGCATATAAAAGCCTATCATCCCCATAGTTATTATCCCCTAAAAGAAAATATGAGAAAGGTGAGTACTGAGTACTTTAGGGTCGTGCATATTTGATAATAGGTCACCTCGATACTTTTACGATATAACAGGACAATGAGTTTATGTTCTCAAATGTACAATAAACCACTAGAAGCTACCTTTGGTAAGAACATCAACTTCTCCCGTATCTGGCCGCTCATGAACCTGAGAACGCAATTAGATTACGGACAAACATAACCAAAAACTAGATTACTAAGGCCCCGTTTGATAGCCTAGTTTTTGGAGGGCACTGAAAATGGTGTAACCAGTTCCAAATATATTTAGGAGACTGGTTGGTTCAAAAGTTGCTTACCTTAATGACACGATGAACGATTGGAATTTCACGACCCTACAAAGGACAACCAAGAACATAATATTAACAAAGCCACAAAAGTGTAACAATAAGAAAATAAAATATAAGCATATTTGAAAGAAAATTGCAAGTATTAAACCCCTTCAGAGTACACCGCTTACATCGACATTAAAGACAACAATCTCTCCTGCACGGATAGGATCCTTACTCATGTGTAAGAATAAGATGTCCCCCTGAAATGATATGAATGATTAAAATTAGATACTGAAATTGAACTCGAACTGATATGTTAAAATATTGGTTAATCTTTTCATTTCACCAAGTGATGCATATAAACTACAAGTTTCAAATCATAAAACACTTATAAACTCGAGAATGCCATGGATTCTTAACAGTGTTATAGAACCACCAAAAGATGATAAGTAAAAATGTATATGAAGGTTGTTCCATAAGCAAACTTGAAAATCCATCACAGGAAAAATCATCTTACCCTCTTAAACCCTGGTTCCATGCTCCCAGAGAGAACAACAACAACGGGCGACTCACTTCCAGTAATGCACATCAATGCCTTCCATATTATGAGTGCAGATGTTACAATCATGCCTGAAAAAAAATTTCAAAACCACTCGTTTTCAACCATCACTACGTCATAACATCTATGATAGATGTTAACAAGAACATCTTTGATTTGAAAAGTCAGTGAATCTCAAGCAAGCCTGGTCAGTAATCCCATTTATTCCAATAATATCTTCATGGGATAAGCTTGGAATCGGTAAAAAAAGGAAGTGGTAACATCGTGTTTGTAATTGAAGAGATCAATATCAAGAAATCAACTTCCAGAGCCTAACATAAACCAAAAGTCAGTGAACTTAAAGTAACTATCTAATCTCCCAAAACCTAAGGACTCCTTAAACAAGATCTTTAATGATATGATCGAAAATGAATCGATCACGTTATAATGGAAATGACAACGATTTCCCCCTTTTCTACTCGCTAATGAGGAAAACAGAATTCGAAAACCAAATTGAACTGAACCACAAAACTCTGTTCATTGATATCCCAAATTAGGGTGCAAACTAAAACCCTTGTCGATCCCATTGTAAATTATGCATAAAAATTGCAGTGAAACCAGCTGGGTTTGAAGTTCTTATTATCTAAAGATCCACGGCGCCAAAAAGGAACCGAGATTTCAACATTCAATCACGACCCATAATATCGTTTCTCCCTAGAAGAACCGAGATCCGTAGAACAGCTGCAAAAGGCTTGAATATGAAAGAGATAGAGAGAACGAACCGAGACTGACGGCCTGGGAGAGAACCTGACGAATCTGAAGGGATTTGATGGAATCCATGGTTTCTCCGATCCACCCCATTGCCCTTTTTCTCTGTTCGCGCGAAACTTCCTCCCTGGTTATGCTTTATCTTCAAAATCTCTCCGCCGATCCTCGAGAAGGCAATCCCGTATGAAGGAGACTCGTTTTCCTGCGGCGTTTAATTCTTGAATTTATATGAAATTAATATATATGAGAAATAAAAAAGAAATGAAATTGGAAATCCTCGTTGGAATTAGAAGTGAATTATTATTATTATTGCGAAATAAAAGATAAAACCACGCATTTGATTATAAATGGCGGAAGAACCGCCGGTTGCCACATTGGCGGCGCGTTGTGAGAGAAAAATGTAAGAGCCAACACAGTGAGTTGACTCGGCTCTAAATTATTTTAAACCAAATGGGTATATTAAACTCTCAATAGTTTCATGAACTCCCTATAGATGTAGGTATCAGGTCAAAGCGGACACAAAGCATTCCTTACATCTTACATAGGTGTAGAAATTTCTCCCTATAGATGTAGGTATCAGGTCAAGGTGGACAACAGTGGGCTTATATTGGGCGATGTGCCAACGAGAACGATGAGCCCGATTGTGAGATCTCACATCATCAGTTGGAGAGAAAAAACGAAGCATTCCTTATGTGAATGAAACATTTGTTATAAAAATGTGGAAACCTTAGACTATTACATGGGCGCCTCTTACAAGTGCTTCAATAAGAAACGTGTTTATCTATAGATATCTTGGACATTGAACTATGCTCGGGTTGATATTCTGACATGGTATTCCTTAAAAAATTATATAGCTTATGATCCTTACAAAATACAAGAAGTTTCAATTTAATACCAGCAAGAGCTACACCATTGAAGAGAGGGTGGGAAATTAAACCCACAAGAAAAGAAACCTCATTTCCAAAATACAAAAGATGTCATCACTTTATTTAACCCACACATTTCCAACAAACAGTTCCGGTACACATCGTTTATAGCTCTCACTCAGAGCTTCACATTTTCAACTCAATCCTTTTACATTGCTGCAGTAGATCCCACAGCTTGATGATACCCAGAGCAGAAATTAAAACCAAACCATACATCATTCGGGATCATCGCTCTGTAGTTGTACGTAACCGATCTTCTCGAAGAGTAACTATAGATGGTTACTTTGTCCACTACCCATCCGTCGTATCCTCTCCTGTAGAGGTATACATAGCATATCGGATACGTGCACGGTCCGTTTAACTCGTATTTGTCTGTAGAGCAGCGCTCGAATGCCCTTGAAGATGGATCGTCAATCCTTGGTATGTATACCTAATCAGTCACATAATGTTTGATGAACAAGTAGCCATTTTGAGAACAATGGAAATGAGGAAGAAAATAACTCAAAAAGAATTAAACCAACTGTTGAAGAACCCAAAAACTAAACTATACGTCGTACCCCGAAACTTTCTTATACTACAGGAATGAGAGTACTACTCTCGTTCATTGTCAACCACATCAACATCATTTAAAAATGACATAAAGTCGAACGAGCTTTTAAGCAAAAATTATAGTACGATCAAAGTACTAGTTTAGTCATTGTACTAGTTTAGTCATTTCCTATTTCTGAGTTTTTAGATCAAAGTTCGCTTGATTTTCCAGAAACATTCTAAACCTGCATACAAATCTTGATAACAAAATATGTGTTCATCTCTGTTCTTCCTAAATATTAATGGAACAGCTATTTTGATCCTTTATAGTCCATTAACTATATCCATAAAAGGGACTAAACTCAACAAAATACCCCAAATCCAACACAAACAACTACGAAAGTAGCACCATCCATTACCTACAACAAACCACAAATCTTTAAAAGCAGAAACATAATTGAGAGTACTACAGACACATTTCATGATGATTTCATTTTGAATAAGTAGTGTTTATATGCTTAATTGTCAAAAACTAAATATCAAACACTACAGGCCTAATGTCAACATGTTTTCAAGAAGTATGGGGTTGAGTTAGATGAAATTGGATCACTGTTCATCAGACAATCCCCAGATTTCTAGTGCTCATACTTAACCACATACACACAATGTTTCATCAGAAATCACAAAAGATAATATGGAACAGTACTGATTTTACATTGGGAGTGAAATTCTATTCCAAAATGAGAAAATACCTGATTGCCATAAGCATCCCCAAATGCAATACTGATCTGGTCTCGAGTATAAACAGGTGATCCACAGCTTGTTTTAATCGTCACCGTGTACGAACAGCTCCTAGCATTCTATACAAACACAAAACAACAACAACAAGAAAAGGGTTCACGAGTCTTAAGTCTAAAATTACGCGAATAGCGCAAAAACCCACATCGATTATTCATCACCAGAACAGAAAATCAAACCACACACTGCAAATTTCTACGAAACGAACAAATGGGTGATTCTAATTTGAGCGGTTTAACACATTCATGATGGTTTTTCCCCCAATTTTTCTGGGGGAAAAAATGGCGCTGTCTCAATCGCAAGAACACTTGGGGTTAAAACAAATCGCAATTGCTCACCTGGGTATTGTTGATCTTAAAGGATTGAAGAGGCTGTGGCTTCGACTGTGGGTGGGGAAGGATGGATCGAGAAGATTCTGAGAAGCCGAAGAGGACCAGGAGGAAATAGAGGGAAATAGTTGCTTTCTTGAAGGATTCCATGGCCTCTATGCTCTGCTCTGCACTGCGATTATTGAAGGGCTCTTAAATATAAAGCCACGCGAACTCCCAACTGCCACGAGAATCACCCGAGCGTTGGAGACATTTTTCTAATAGATCTCTTCCTTTTCCCCTTTCCCCCTTTTTGTTTTTCCTAAATAAAAATTAGCTTTAATATGGCTAAATTAATAAAAATAGCTCTAAAATTAGTATTTTTTCTAAAAATATCTTTAAATTTCTAAAAATTTTAATAATATTTTTAAAATTTAAACAAAAAAAAATCTAAAAAATACATTTATTATAAGTCTATGGTGACCGTTAACATTTTGTTTAAAGAATAATTTTGTATTTATAATGATATTTAAAAAATACTCTTCCAACTTTGAAAAACTTTAGTTAATACTCTGAAATAAAGGTATTTTTAGACCTTTTTAATAATATTTTTAAATTTAAACAAAAAAAAATCTAAAAATACATTTAGTATAAGTTTACGATGAAATAGTTAACATTTTGTTTAAAAAATAGTTTTGTATTTATAATGATATTTCAAAAATACTCTTTGAACTTTTAAAAATTTACTACTCTTGAAATAATGGTATTTTTAGACTTTTTTAAATTTATTATTTCTGGACCTTTTTTAAATTTAAAATTTAACGACAAAAAAACAAAACAAAGACTTTTTTTTATAAGTTTAAAATTTAAAGACAAAAAAAAACAAAGTTTAAAGATATTTTTATTAATTTAGAAAAAAAAAAAATATATATATATATATATATATTTTTTTTTTTTCTNACAAACAAGAAGTACAACTCAACCTCAGCCAACAAGCATTAGAGGACGTTGAATCCTCTCATTTGTTCTTGAATTTTCAGTGAGAGGCAAGACATTCGCACCCTCGAGAGCAGCATTGGTGTTTTGACCCACACGACGTCAGATCTAGCCAGCAACCTTTGTCAGTAAGACCTTCAACCTCGACGTTTTCTTTCTCTTACTTCCATTCTTCTGCAAATCATCTGGTTTTAGGCGTTTACCCTTGTTTGCGATCATGTTGCAGTCGTGTCGTTCTCCTTTCAACTCTCGCTACCACTTGTTTAAGCCCACCGCTAAGCTTCAGTGTGCTTTAATCCATTACGAACTTGGTTTAAGGTGAAGGCCACAAGGCAATATTCCTTATATACAAGTATTACGGCCCTTAAGTACAAAGTACAAAGTTCAAGTATTCATGTTTGTACGCACTATTGTGCGCCGAAAGCGGAACAAATGTACTCACAACCACAATGAACGGAATTACACAAAAAGACACCAAAATATTACGTGATTCGAAGAAAAGAAATTCCCCTACATCCACCGGTAGCAATCAATCACTAATAATCAAAGTGTTACAAGTGAATATCTCACTATCACACTACAAAGACTCTCACCAAAATGTCACTCAATAAATACAATACGACACACAAAACTCTCTCAAATTCCGATATCAACAACCTCCTAAACAAGCCCATTATATAAGGACAATTGTTTGGATTAATATTAAAATGATTACAAAATTAATAACCAAATTAATAATATTCTTATTTAATCAACAATTATAAATTTAGGGTTTAGGATAGGACAATTTACAACATGTGGAGTAGATCATAAAAATCAACGTGACAACGTGTGAATAAATAATTGTATATAAGTACACGTGGAGGGAACTGATTTGATGAAAGAAAAGGATCTTTGAAAAATGACGTACGGTGGGCCATCCCTAACCTTATCATTGACAACACCAGATCAGATCATATTGATTTCCCGCCTTTTCATCTGGACCGTTGGATGCTCCACAAAATTGTCGGTAACCTCTATCGCTTGCCACGTTCTTTGGTGGCTAGCCAATCATGCCGGAAGACATATTTTATGGAAAAAATAAAATAAAAATAAAAAAGAAGAAAATGACATTAAAAAGAAAAAGAGATTAGAAGAGTATCCGATTCAAAATGGCTATAATACCGTCGTACAATCTTGTTTTGAACGAACGNTATTATTAAGTATATTTCAAGAGATTTAAAAAATCATTTTAATTTTAAAATTTAAAAAATTGAACAAACCAATATTGGGTTAATTTATTTTATTTTATTTTATTTATTTATTATTTTAAACGTCATTAAATGTCATCCATCTAAGTCATAGAGGAAATTAAAATTTAGTTGGAAATTTGTGTGGCTCTAATTTGCTTGGACCATACTCCATATCTAGAGCCTTGTCACTTGGGCAATTCTAACCAATGTTTTATATTTCATTATTATTATTATTATCATTATCATTCACAATAAGGAAATTAATGCTTTTCAAAACTAATCAATTATTTATATCATTTTATTCCCTCTTTAACCCTCCCCAAAGATATTACAAGGAAAAATATATATATATATTGTCCAACCCACACTCCAACCAACTACTTTATAAAAAAAAATTATATATATAAATACAATAATGTTATATTATTAAAAGAATAATTAAGTAACAATTATTAAATTAAAAGTGTATTTAAAATAAAATTCGGATTCATAAATGTAAGCATAAAAGAAAAATACATAAATAATGTCGATTTCTTTTATATATATATATATATATATATATATATATATATATATATATATATATATATATATATATATATATAATAAAATAAAATAAATAAATAAACTACATTTTACTTTAGTGAATCAATAATATTTTACTCAACTTTATCCTTTTTCACATGCTTGCAATCATTCCATTTATGCATAAAACTCCTTCCATTTTCGTTTCCCCTCTGCTTCTTCTTCTTCTTCTTCTTCTTCGCTGAAGCTGAAGAAAAAATCTGCAGAAACAGTACGGAAAGCTTCGAGAAAGGTATTTCCATGCCTCTGCTGCTCTTCAACTTTGTTTCTATTTACTTCTTCTTCTTCTTGCTCATGTTTCTTACTAAAGCGTGTGTTATGAGTTCGTTCGACTATTTTACTTTTCAATCGCTTTCTGTTCTGTTAAATCTGTGTTGCTGTGATTAGTTCTCCGATTTTCTTTAGTTTTCTCTTCAAATCAATAACTGAATAGGATCGGTTTAGAGGATCTTGCTACTCGACGGAGCTCTGCTATCTGATTAGCAGAATGCGACAGATCTCTGCCTCCTACGGTGGTTAGTCGCCGTCAGATCCGGTGACTCTGAGTGCCGTTTGGGCCGTAGGAGGGGACGGATCTCCGACCTTCGGTAGTCGGAGAGTTGGACGGCCGTCGACGGCTGGAGTACCGTCGAGAGAGAGTGAGTCCGTACGTAGGAAATTTTTATATTACTATTTCTTATGTGCGTGTGGTTGTGGCACCACTTGCTGTTTATCGCGTTCGCTCGTGGGCTCCGCCAGGTCTATTCATCCAAAACCCACAAAGAACGTTTTACCTTTCTTTTTTGGAAAATAATTAGGATCTAAAAAACCTTTAAAATATCCTTTATAACATTAAAGTTTCAATAATAACGCACCAACTTTCATTAGTTTTAAAAAAAACTTTCTAATGATATGATATTGTCCACTTTAAGCATAAATTCTAGTGATTTTATTTTTGGCTTTCTAAGAAGCCTCAAACCAATGTAGAGGTATTCCTTGATTATAAACCTATAATTATTTCCTAAACGAGCTGATATGGGACTTTCATCATTCAACCGTCCGCAAATACTTTCATAAAAATTAATGAGAATAAACAAATTATTAACATTAGTGGTAACAATTTAACCTAATAAACTTTAAATGCTTAAAATTCATAACTAGAATTTTGGAGCATCAAATTGTGGGATGAAAAATAAATTATTGATGAACCCACCTACTATATTATCATGAATGAAAATTATAGTGTATAACCTCCCTATTAATTTTCATTAAAATACTTTTGGTGTTGATTTTGAGGTTAATAAATTTGATTATAGGGCCTAATTCAAGAGGATTACGTTAATTTTGTGTGGCAGTTGAGAAATGGCGCACATTCTGCTTCATGGCACCCTTCATGTCACCATTTATGAGGTGGATAAGCTTCACTCCGGTGCTCGCAATTTCTTGAAATCGGTAACTCTCTACTTTATCTTAATTAACTTTTTTTGAGGTGGATAAGCTTCATTCCGGTGGAAGCTAAAAGTTGATAACTTTTTTTGGGTGTGCAGTTGGTTGAAAACGTAGAGGAAGCTGTGGGGTTTGGCAGAGGAGTAACGAGGCTGTACGCCACCATTGATTTAGAGAAGGCAAGAGTTGGAAGAACAAGAAGACTCGAGAAAGAACATTCAAATCCAAAATGGTACGAAACTTTCCACATCTACTGTGCTCACATGGCTTCCAACATCATCTTCACTGTCAAAGACGACAATCCCATTGGAGCAACCTTAATCGGCAGAGCATATTTGCCTGTCAAAGAGATCATAAGCGGTGAAGAAGTTGACCAATGGGTTCCTATCTTAGACGAACGCAAGAAGCCCATTCGTGGAGACCCCAAAATTCATGTCAAATTGCAATACTTCGATGTCACTAAGGATCAAAACTGGGGTCGTGGCATCAAAAGCTCCAAGTTTCCTGGAGTTCCCTACACTTATTTCTCTCAACGACAAGGTTGTAAGGTAACTTTGTACCAAGATGCTCATGTTCCTGACAACTTTATCCCCAAAATTCCTCTTGCTGGTGGCAAGTTTTATGAGCCAAATAGATGTTGGGAAGATATTTTTGATGCAATTATTAATGCTAAACACATGATTTACATTACTGGTTGGTCTGTTTACACTGAGATTTCTTTGGTGAGAGATAAAAGAAGGCCAAAGCCTGGTGGAGATATGATGCTTGGTGAATTGCTTAAGAAAAAAGCAAATGAAGGAGTTAGAGTTCTTTTGCTTGTTTGGAATGATACTACTTCTGTGCCTATCCTGAAGGAGGACGGGCTAATGGCTACTCATGATGAAGATACTGCTAAGTTCTTTGCTAATACTGATGTGCATTGTGTTCTGTGTCCTCGCAATCCTGATGATGGGGCTAATGTTATTCAGGATATTGCCGTTGGGACAATGTTTACTCATCATCAAAAGATTGTTGTTGTGGACAGTGCTTTGCCTAATGGAGATCCAAATCGAAGGAGGATTGTGAGTTTTGTTGGTGGGATTGATCTTTGTGATGGTAGATATGATACTCCATTTCATTCCCTTTTCAGGACTTTGGATTCAGCTCATCATGATGATTTCCATCAGCCAAACTTCACCGGTACTTCCATAAACAAAGGCGGTCCGAGAGAGCCATGGCACGATATCCATTCCCGCCTTGAAGGACCGGTTGCGTGGGATGTTTTGTACAACTTTGAGCAGAGGTGGAGGAAGCAAGGTGGAAAGGATTTGCTTGTGAAATTAAGGGAGTTGGATGCCATCTTCATCCCTCCATCACCTGTCATGTTCCCTGATGACTTTGATAGTTGGAATGCTCAAGTTTTCAGGTCCATCGATGGCGGGGCGGCTTTTGGCTTCCCCGACTCGCCCGAAGAAGCAGCCAAAGCTGGACTTATAAGTGGAAAGGACAACATTATTGATAGAAGCATCCAAGATGCTTACATTAATGCCATTAGAAGAGCAAAGAATTTCATATACATTGAAAATCAGTATTTCCTTGGAAGCTCGTTTGAATGGAGAGGTACTGATGTGAAGCCGGAGATGATCAATGCCCTGCATCTAATCCCAAAGGAACTTTCACTTAAGATTGTGAGTAAGATTGAAGCTCGAGAGCGATTCACTGTGTACGTCGTCGTCCCGATGTGGCCGGAAGGATTCCCAGAGGGGGGAACAGTTCAAGCTATATTAGATTGGCAAAGAAGAACAATGGAGATGATGTATAAAGATATAGCTCTAGCCCTTAGAGTTAATGGCATCGAAGAGGATCCTAGAAACTATCTGACTTTCTTTTGTGTAGGCAATCGCGAAGTTAAGAAGCCTGGAGAATATGAGCCATCAGAATCCCCTGATGAAAATTCCAGTTACCTTAGAGCCCAACAAGCCAGGCGCTTCATGATTTATGTTCATGCCAAGATGATGATCGGTAAGTTTTGACTTTCTCTTAGTTCTAGAAATTCTCTTTCCGTAGATATTATCCTTTTTCGCCTTTTCCTTCCAGAGCTTTCCCTCACCCTTATAAAGAATGTTTCGTTCCTCTCTCCTACCGATGTGCGATCATGAGCTATTCCCAACAGATGACGAATTCTTGCCGAAAAATGATGACCTATTCTTGCCCGAAAATGAAACTTGTCATTTAACCTTAAACCTTAGTAAAATTAAAACTAGCCTTATCTCAGAGGTGGTAGTAAATTTTAGTTGAGAAAGCTAATGTTATTTTGTTTAAAACAGTTGATGATGAATACATAATAGTGGGATCAGCCAACATCAACCAAAGATCAATGGATGGTGCAAGGGACTCAGAGATAGCCATGGGAGCTTACCAGCCATTTCATCTGTCATCAAGAGAGCCAGCAAGAGGCCAAGTCCATGGCTTCCGTATGGCATTATGGTTTGAACATTTAGGATTACTCCATGACTCCTTCCTCTTTCCAGAAAGCATTGAGTGTGTAAGAAAAGTTAACCAACTTGCTGATAAATATTGGGACCTATACTCAAGTGAAACCTTTGAACACGACCTTCCCGGCCACCTGCTTCGCTACCCGATCAGCATCTCCGGTGACGGTGAAATTACCGAGCTTCCTGGGTTCGAGTTCTTCCCGGATACTAAGGCGCGAGTCCTAGGTAACAAGTCTAATTATCTCCCTCCGATCCTCACTACTTAAAAGTTACCACTTTTCCTAACTGTTGTAGAAAAGAAAATGCTGGCTTTCCTGTTCTTTCTCTTCAAGTTCTGCCTTTCCTACTCTGTTGTGATGGGAACGCAAGAAATCCTCGTGTTTGTGAAATGGTTTAATGTTTATGAATGTGATTGAAGTTGCTTTCTAATAAAAACAGGGACTTTGTTTGTAAGGGATTAAGGGTTGATTTATGTTATTTAATTTCTTAAAAAAATTATTTCAATCGGATTTTAAAATTTAAAATTCTGTATATACAATATACGATACAGAATTAAAATTTTGACTATAACGTATTTAAGTAAGATAAATGTACATACGAGTTGGGTTAAGAAAAAGACTAATGATACAAGTGTGAAATCCACGTGTCGAAAACTGAGTTGGAATCCGTAGTTGCGTTGTCCAGAGTGGGTCCCACCTGGATTTGACTGTTCATCCACTCGGACTCTGAGAACTCTTCCTTGAGGGGTTTGAATGAAAGTTGACTGCTTACCTCAGCGCCTCACCGGCTGCCACTGCCCAATCACCATCACCAATATTTAATATCTTTTTCCTTAAAATACTATTTATTTTTCAAATTAGTTTATAATATTTTTTAAAAAAATTTAAAACGTCACTTTTATCGAATTAGATTGGATAATAATATAATAATAAAATCTAATATTTTTTTCTATAACGATGTTTAAACCTATGGGTTATATAAGGAGTCAAAATCGACAATATCTATTCGCAGTGAGCTGAATTATTACAAATGGTATCAAAGACTAAAGAAAAGACGGTCGAAGCAACGGGATCCATATAATTAAAGTCTCCAATCGGGCTCACCCACTTGCTAACTAAAGTTGCTTTCCCAACTCAACTCCTCCACCCATTTTCTTCGATTGGTCAAGATACAAAAGAATCCCACAAACGAATTCAACTTTCGGCTTCCATTTTCCTCTTTCTTCTGTTCCCTTGTTCCCTCTCCTTCTTCGCCGGCCATGTCTTCCATTCTGAGCTCTCAAGGTCTCGTCATTGCCACTGCCATGGTCGTCTCCTCCACTGCTCTGTTTCTCGCCTTCTCTAAGCACCACAAGATCACTCCAACCCCCTCCAAATCCCTTCTACGTTCTTGCTTATCTTCTGGTAATTTCACTTTCTTTATTCATATTCTTTCCAACGCTTTTCTTCTTTGATATCATATTGAATCATTGGTTGCCATGAATTTGACATCATATCGAAGATTTGGGGCTGAAACTTTGGTGGGTTATTGTAAATTTGAATTTTTTGGCATGTTTTGAACATTTGGGGCTGTAAGTTTGGTGGGTTTTTGTGGTTAGATGATAAAAAGAGGGAGAAGAACAAGAACAAGAACAAGAAGAAGGGGAAGAAGGTGAGATTTGCAGAGGATGTGAAGGAGCCAAGAGGAAACGGAGAGGAGTACAGGAAAGAGCACGATGAGAAGATGGCTCTGGCGGAAAGAAGAAGAAGAACAACAACAACAACAACAAGGAGCTGCAAAAATCAAACTCCTGCAAATCAACTTGCTTTGTACAATGGAATTCTTAAACAACGATCGCAGAGGATCCAATGTTCATTTTAATCAAAGTCTTTGCCTTTTCTTCTTCTTCTTCTTCTTCTTCTTCTTTCGTTTTTGTTTTTCATTGTTTTCTGTGTGTTTCTGTTTCTGGTGATGGAATTAAAGTGATGTTTATATTAATCTACTCACTCACCAATCTCCAAATTGGGAGGTTCTGTTAATTAATCAATAGTCAACTAAAAATTCACCTAAAAAATCTCAAATTTGTCAAATAAGAGCAGATGAGATGAGTGGATATTATGTTGCATGACTCCTTTTTTCAGATGATGTATCGTCCTCTTCCATTACATTACGGTATGTCTCTCTTTTAATTTTTAGGTATGGTTTTATGGCGCAACGTTCACTTATCGTTACTATCCTCAAAGACTTACTCGGGAAACAGAATCTAGCTTATTGCACAATGAATTATGACACTAACTCAATATCATCGCCATAATAACACAACATAAGTTAATTACTGACTCACTGGCCTTATGTAGGACTTGACATTTGAGACTTGGAGTGTAGATAGGAAATGATTGTGCACATCTCATATTGGACATTCATACGCCCCAATTGTCAGACTTCGGCCCAAAACTCACTAGACAGTTAATGACAACTAGTTCCTAGATACCCTCGTGTTAGCCAAGGGAAAGTATGTCTCAACTATCTCTTTGGCCACTTAGACACAACATATATTCTACAAGTAGCACATAACCGTACACCCCTCGAGATGCAGCATTTCCCTTCGACCAACTCTCAACTACGCTAAAAAACGTTCAATTTGATTTTGTTGCACATTTTTTCTTATATTGACTCTTATATTATTTTATATGGTCTAAATTTAGAAAGCGAAATTTTACTAGGAATAACTTTATCTTCACCTTTACACTACATAGGAGATTTAAATTTCACAGTTAAAAATAGATTCAAAACAAATTATTCCTTTTATAGGTTAAATTTATTTAATCTATGTAATTAAAAATTAAAAATTTAGTTTAATTATAAAATTTTGTAAATTGATATAAACTTAAAAATAGTTTCTATAATTGGATAAAAGAGTGGTAAGTAGTTCTAACAATCTTTTTATTTATTTATTTATTATTATTATTTAAGGGTAATTTAACTGTAATAATATTCTATGTTACCGCCATTTCCGTCTTCTTCCATTTCTTGCCATTAATTGAAAAAAAAAAAAAAAAAAAAAAAAAANAGAAGAAGAGGCAAGGTAGAAGAAGAAAGGGAAGCGGACAAGCTGAGCTTGTGAATCCTCGAAGAGGCATTTTCGATTTCAGGAAGCACGAGAGGGGCGACCCGTGATATTGTTCATTCAAGGTCGACCCACCTTTTTCCTCGAAAGTTTCAATTTCTTTTTATCTCAATTTTTAATTTTGATCTATGGATTTCTCGAACTTGCTTTTGTTTCTGCCTTTTATCTTTACACCCGTGAATCATTTTCGATTTCAGAAGCGGCTCGGCTCTCTCATCTTTTCTTCCTCGAATCGGATTTGGTGCTTCCTGGATCCGTTTTGGCCTTCTGGGTTTGCTTTTTAGACGTTGCCCTATACTTGGGGTAAGTTATTTTTTGCTGTTTTGGATTTTGAATTTATTAGTTATTTGATTGATGCAATGGGCGTGGCATTGTTCTGTTCGCGAAATTGGTTATTGGCTGTGTTTGGTTTCTTAAAAGAAATTGTGGCAAAATGAAAGGAGGGATTTAAACTGGTTACCTACCTGATTTCATCTTAATGATTGAACCATTTCTGCTGCTTTAATATTCATTTGTTTTGTTTCTAATGGACTTAATAATCTTAGCATTGAAATCCAAAGATCCAATGGCTTAAGGGGGATTCTCTCAAGTGTAATGGACATATGGGAAAATGTGAATAGCTATTGAATGAACATCATAGATATATCCCTGTCATGCTACAATGGCATCCTCTTTTTCTCCTTTTGGTTTTTTTTCATTGTTCAATATAGTTTTGAACTATGATGTGGCTGGTTTTCTAATGAGTTTCTTGATGAACTGTAGTTTGTAATAGAGCATTGGTTGCGTTGAAAACTATACAACTCTAAAGTTACAACCTCCGAAGTATATTGATCCAAGGCTTCTTGTAACACACTTTGGAAATCACAAGCACGCGTGGTATGGACAACAGTGCTAACCAGTCACGGGGTGGTGATTCATCAATTAAAACCGAACAATTACAAGAGGATTCTAGCAAAGCTAACACTCCTGCATTTGTAAATCATGGTAAGTTCTCATTGCTGCTACAATTTCTTGCAACTTTGCTTCATTAACTTGTTGCCATAGCATTAAAGTCGAGAGCAAAGGCTCCAATGCCATTTTCTTAAATGTCAAGTCTTGATCCTGTCTGAGTTGATGCAACACAAACACCAAACAATCATCATGGGCTCGTCTAGTAGTCAATAACGGCAGTGAGAATAATAAGGAGCTCAGAGGGCATAAGTTTAAGTCATGGTGGCCACCTACCTAGAATTTAATATTCTACAAGTTTCCTTGACAACCAATGTAGTAGGATCAGACGGTTGTCACTTGAGATTAGTCGAAATGCGTGCAAGTAGTCTCAAATACTCAGCAAATATATATGTAAGAAATAAATACTACGACCAATACATAGGTTGTAATTTGTTAGAATCCATTTACAAGCAAACGGTAAAGTAGCTGTACTACAATATAAAAAAAAACAAATAACAAAAGCAATAGCGTTTTGAGGGGGCTCACTCTCCTACAATGAATTTCTATAGCACTATGTCTAACTCCACACTATAAATTCCTCTATTTGTAATCAATCCCACCCTAACAAAGTACCAAGTAATTGCTATTATGTCACTACTAACATTCTCAATGTAACTCTATTAATACTCTTACTCTGATATCATTATTCTATCGCTTTGCATACGAAAAGGTTGCAGCTTAGGAGTTTCTATGTTCAACAATATTGTCATTTGTTTAGGTGGTGGTTTGACAGTTTTAGTTGTAGGTCTTCTTCTCTGGAATCAAAATAGGCAGCAATGGCTGCTGAAAAAAAAGGCCAACCGTAAAGAACAATTGATTCGAGAACCCAAATTGAGGTAAGTTGGTCACTGTTCTTTTCTATAACCAAAATTATTTGTATATCCATAAATGCATCTGGAAAGTTTTGAGTTCTATTTATAGTGCTGTAATTAGATTATTGGCAACCCATTTATTCCAGTCCATACTGAAAACAATTTATTAGTTACTTCTAGATACTCCCATTGCCAACTTCTAAATTATGCCCATTTTTTAGAAGCATTTATCCGACGTCTAGAAGATCTTTTATTCTATACATTTTATGTATGTTTTCCAAAACATTGTTACGAGTTTCTATGATGCTTTTCTTCTAATGTGGCCATGATTTCACATCCCTACTATGTGTTTGGTCAAGTAGGCCTATTAGAAGGTTAATTCTTCTATGGAATTTCTTTTATGGAGTTTGTTTGGAGAACTTTTCCCAAGACTTTTTTTTTTCTTCTTGTTTTCTATTTTCAGAAGTGTTTTTAATAATTAGGATTGTATGGAAGGTAAAAGGTCAATGATATTGTTGATATTCAAATCACCATTCTCAAACGAGCAAGTTTCTTTGTTTGGAAAAAAGGAATTTTTTTTATAAAGAAGTTCCAAACTAGTCTAGTTCCAAGCATTGACATTTACTTCAATGAAATCATTCATTTCTAAAAAGTCTTGATATTCTATTTCAATACTTCAACATGTTGATACTTGTCAAACTGAAGGATTGCTGGATGATAAAATACCAGAAAGAAAAATTGGTTATAACACTCTGGTTTCTCTGAATCGGGAGTTGATTATTCTTGAACTTTGTTTGTTGCATCTTTGTCAGCACTCATTGTCTCTGCATGCCTAAATCCTTCTGGCTTTGCAGTTGGAATGCAACGTACGACAGTTTGTTGGGAAGTAACAAGCCATTCCCACAGCCTATACCGCTTGGTGTAAGTGTCCACCATATCCAACTTATATGCTTCTTGGCTGATCAAGTTTTCTGATTAATCTTGCCTGGTTGGTCCAATCTTGAAATCTACAGGAAATGGTCGATTTTCTCGTGGACATATGGGAGCAAGAGGGGCTGTATGATTGAATATCATGGATGGAATGTAAGATATTTGAAGGTTAAGCTAGACTCCGGAAGCTCCCTGAACTGCTGAACTAGAACTATAACATCTACAGGTTCAATTAATTGTTAAGTTGGCAACTTGAGCCAATACCAAAATGTAGCATTCTGCAAAAACAAAGTATCAATCCATATTATTACTGATCACTGTTCAGCTTGTTGCTCAGGCGTCTTGTGTTCTTCCCTTGGGGTAGTTCTTTTTTAATCAAGTTCTTGTCTGAAACTTGAGTTGCTTCCTTCTGTTGAAATGGTGGACTGTGTGTAGAGAGAGACAAATGTGTTGATTGTTTCCAATATTTTATCCATAATTTGTTTCATTATATATAAAATTTTGCTCCCTTCTATGAAAAATGTTTATCTCAACAGCCATATCACTATTAGGATTCAAGTAAAGCAAGATACACAGCACCAACAAAGCGTGCCACTCTATAGTCTTGTCAAAGACAAAATTTGGTTACCGTACATGTACAATCATTTTTCAGAGTACAGAGGACGGTTGGATGCCGTGTGATGAGAGGACAAGAGAGCGTTGACTTTGAACGAGAACCGTTGATGATTCTCAATCAGGTGGTGTCAGTGTTTCTACATCAATCATGTGGTGTTCAGATATGCTCTCTCTTCTTCTTCTTCTACAATTGTAAATGTTGATGTGATGATGCAGAGACAGAGGATCTATGGTTTTGCTTTCTTTTCTCCATGAATATATATATATTTTTTAATTTTATTTTACTGTTTGATTTGCAGAGACTGAAAATGGAGGAACTATTTGTGATTGACGGCCCCCACTTTATTTGATTCCTTCTAGTTTTGAACTCACCAATGCCTTTATGAGTTTAATATTTTCCATGGAAGCTTTAACAAAATCTGCTGTTCTTCTATTCCACCACTGTTTTGGGGAAGCTTTTCACTTTCTCATCCTTTCCACCATGCCCACCAATTCCTTATATTGAAATCTCTTCCTTTATCTCTCATAAGACACAGAGCTTCTCTCACTCAGCTCCAATGGCTTCCCCAAGCAATCTTCTGAAACTCGTCATCGCCGTTGCTGTGGCGGCTGTCTTCTCCCTCTTGCTTCCTCTTCCTGCATTATCAGGTAAAGAAAGAACACCCTTTCAGCCGTTTTTTCATCAGCTAAAAAAAAAATTTATAACTTTTGTGTGTCTCAGCTCCGGCAGCGGGGGGCGGCGAGAGTTTGTGGAAGAAGATGGTGTTGGGATCGAAGCCGCCAAGATGCATAGGAAAGTGCTTGAATTGCCGGCCGTGTACGGCGTCGCTGGTGGTGCCGGAGCACCGTGAAAGGAAGGGGTTTGAAGCTGATTTGAATCGTAGAGAAGAGGATGATAGCTATTATCTGTTGCATTGGAAATGTAAATGTGGGAATAAGCTTTATCAGCCATGAGAATATATGGTTTCCTGGGTTTTGCCATTAATGGAGTTGGGTGTTGTTTATGGGATGGTGGTTTTTATGTACAGAAATGAACATGTTTTAGCTTCTTTTGTACTCTGTTTTTCTTCCCCCCTGTTCTTTTGGATCCATTTTTGTCTGCCTTGCTGCCATTTTCCAAGTTTTTGGAATTGGAATCACAATTTGTGTGGATGAGTTTATTTCATTTATTTTTATATTGAATACATCGACTTTTCATATAATATTCTTAATGATTTTTTAAAATTAAGTCAAATGTTAAGTTAATGTATGAACATGTATGAATTGCTGTCACTTGTCTCGAATGGCTTCGATTCTCGGATTGAGAGTCGCTTTAAAAGTTTCATTTTAGAGTTCGCTTTATTAAAAGTTTCATTTTAGAGTTCGCTTTATTAAAAGTTTCATTTTAGAGTTAACTATTGATCAATCTTGTCGGATAGCAACTTCATACAACATCTCAATAACTCTCTAATTGACATAGTATCGATCTAGAGCCGTTGGATGTATATTTGAATTAAGGATTAATGAACAAATTCCAATGAGTTAAATAAAAAAGAATGCATTAAAAAATGGTAATAATGTTTTAAAATTTGCCTCTCAATTAAGTTTTGCAAATTTTCACTCCAAAACATTCGGATGATGAGTCATCTGGGTCCCGACAATCGAACATCGGACAATCTCACTTCACTAAAACACCCATTTAATCCCAACGACATTACCGTCCCTCCTCCACCACTACTCCAGGAAAAACTCCGCCCCATCTCCGCCGCACTCGGCGGCCTCGGCACCGGACAAACCCCTTCCAGCATCTGCACCACCTTCCTCATTGGCGGCCGGAAACTCGCCTCCTCCTGAACGCACCATACCGCCACCTCCACCACCGCCTCGACTCGCCAGTCCTCCTCCGTCACCGTCGCTGCCACTCTCGGGTCCAACACCCACCTACCCTTCTTCTCCGCCACCATCCTCGCCGCATACGACGGTAAATGCGCGCTCTCCGGAGACTGATCGGCGTCGTAGCACTTCCTGTTGGCAACAATCTCGAGAAGAACCATGCCATAGCTGTAGACATCGCTCTTATCGGATATGGCGAGGTTCGTGATCCACTCCGGCGCCATGTAGCCTCTAGTTCCTCGAAGCTGAGTGAAGATATTGCTCTGTTCTCTGTTAACAAGTTTCGCCATGCCGAAATCGGAGAGCTTTGGCGTGAAATTGTCGTCGAGGAGGACGTTTTCGGGCTTTATATCGCAATGGATTATCTTTGATTCGCATTCTTGGTGAAGATACGCCAAAGCCCTCGCCGTACCTGTTTGATCAACAAAATCAAAGCCTGAAAATTTGAACTTCAAAACATTCAAATAATTTAGAGTTCGAGATGTTACCCAATGCAATGTTGAATCTTGTTTCCCAATCCAAAAACCCATCTTCTTTCCCATTAAAAATCCACTTATCCAATGATCCATTGCTCATATACTCGTAAACCAGAAGCCTGTGAAGATTTTCAGAACAGAACCCTTTGAGCTTCACCAGATTCACATGGTGGATCCCGCCGATCAAACTCACCTCTGCTCTGAATTCTCTCCCTCCTTGCCCAATTTTCTCCAGTTTCTTCACTGCCAATCTCGTCCCATCTCCGAGCTCCCCCAAATAAACCGACCCGAAACCCCCGTGCCCGATCTTCGTCGAGAAATTCCTTGTCGCTCGCCGGAGCTGTCGGTAGCTGAATCGCATCGGCCCGCTGGAAACCTCCTCGAGAAACTTGTCTTCCTCTGTTGCATCTTCAATGGAGCTTAACAATTCCTTCACTTTCCGCCGGTAAAACAAAAAACAGAGCAACCCCATGAAAGACAGAGCCATTGCAGCTATAAGAATACTCATGAGAACGATGTGCTTTCTTCTGTTTGGAGTTGGCGTAGGCGTTGTTTCGTTATTGTTGCTGTTGATGGGGAGCTCTATTTTCATATACGAAATGTACCCATTGGAGCCCTCGTCGGATCGCTGTAAACTTCCGATCTCGTCGAAGAAGAAGCAATCCCCTGAATTTGGTTCGAAGAACATCACATTGCAAGAGCAATTACTGGCGCAGGCTGCTTTGCAATTGTTCAAATCGGAGTTCAGCGCAGGAATGGAGAAACGGAGAGCGAAATAATCAAGGTTTTTCCCCAAATACAGAAGCTCGGTGGCATTGGATCTGCCATTGCAAGAGATTGAAGGGAATTTACAGTTGAATTTATCGTCGAGAATCGTGGAAGCACACTGGCATCGGTTGTCGAAGTAACAGATGAAAAGAGGATCACAAGGCTCCGGAACGCCGCAACTTTCAGCCGGAATTCGAATGGGCTCCGGCGGAGCTGATTTTCCGCTCTCCAAATTGTGAAAAGCAATCGATCCATCGGTGTTTAAAACAGAGACCCATCTGTCTTTCCAATTCGATTGCCAGAAAAATTTGAATCCCCATAACAACTCCCCATTCTTGCCGAAGAAATTCCAAGAATTTGACTCCATAATGGCAAACAGAACATACCCATCTCCGCCGTTTCCGCTGCCAGAACCGGCGGCGGCTCGCTTTATTTTCCGGCCATCATTCGACAGAGCCCAATAGACTTGAGGATTCTGATAACCCGCAGACAGAACCAAATCTCCTTGTTTAAATTCCAAAAAACTCGAGAGATTATTGTCATTTGAGTAACTTTCAAGCTTCATTCCTTCCCAGAAAACCTGGCCGGGCAAAAGAGTATTGGTGGGAAAATGGAAGCTCTGCCAAACGAAGCTTCCATTTTTGCTTCTCAAAACCAAATTTCCAGAATCCAAAAGCTGCATTGAAACAACGCCGTGTCGGGCCGTCTCAGTCGACCAAATTGGAGCCGAATTCGGGCCAAATTGATCCAAATAAGCATCCCCTGTTTCATCAAACACGAACAGAGCAGAGTCGTTGACCGGAAAATCTCTGTTCGCCGTCCAGATCACTCTGGAACTGAGAATGTGAGTAATTCCGAGTGAGAATGTGCCGTCGTTGGCACCGGTGTAGAAGCCGAGAGCAAAAATGGAGGCTTTGGACAACAGAAAAACTCCATTTGTGTGGTTTAATTCTGATGCAGAAGCTTTGAAGCCTGGATTGAGCTTGTCAATCTCTTGGGATTTGACAATGTCGATGTGGGATTGAATCAGAAAAACGAAGAAGAAGAAGAAACTTGCGATTTTGAATAAACCCATCAAGAATTAGCTTCAAACTTCATTGATTCAATTGGTGAAAGTTGAAGATGAACAGAAGAAAAAATAGAATTATGTTCCAATTTTAATTCTTTTCAATAATATATATATTGTGATTAAGATTATATTTTGTGTAAAACAACTAAAATTGGGGACTAAATATAAAAGGCAAGTGTAGTTTTAAAAAATTATTAAAAATATCAAAGTTTGCGAACAAATAAATAAAATATGAAATTTTGTTCATGATTACTTTGACTTTTGATTTGACAAAAATAGTTTGACTTTAGTTTCAAGACAAATTATATTTGGTAAATATTTAAACAAAACATTTATTTCAATATTCAAACTTGTATAAAACAGTAGGATATAAGTCAACGGATTTTAGTTAGTAATTGTATAATTATTATTTTTTAAAAATTAGCGAGTAATTAAGATGCACTTGAATAAACTTTAATGTTGCATTAATTATTGTATTAGTTAACCATTAATATCGCTAATGACATGCCACGATGTGCATAACATGCTACTTTTATAATGTTATATCACGATGGAATAATAATTAATAAAATAGTGGGCGTGGACTGCACAATCTCTTGTAAATTATTTATATAAACCACACCACTTTAAAATAAATAAAAGAGAATTTTAAATAATTAAAAAAGTGAAGTTACCAATTTGACCTTACTTCCTATACTTTATAAAGTTTTTAACTATATCTTATAACATTAAATTTATAATTTTATGTTCTAAGAATAATTTTGTCAAGTCATAGATCTCGAATTTAGTAAAGCCTAAGCTGATAAAAAATATATATACGTGGCAAACACTTCTCTAACGATCCATGCCCAGAATCTATATTAGGATTCAAAAGCTGATGTCTCCGACGTTCCATTGCATATCCAGTGACATGGTTATATGCACGAGTCATTTTAACATGTTTTGTCGTTACTGGCATGCATCCGAAAAAGATTTTTAGTAATTCACCCAACACAAGAATTTCTTCAAGTAAAACACGCTTAATTATGAAATTCCTATGATTTTGCTACTGAAAAGATAGATGTATCTTATTGATATAGATAATGATGACATTGTTGAAGGGTCAGTAGTAGATACATGTATGAATAGACACATGTGTTGAAAGGATCACTAGTACATACATGTATGAATAGATTCATTAGTTCCTAATTAAATAGATGCATGATTTTTGGATAATGAACGGTAACGGGGGAATGTCCCAAATTACCTATATATATATATATGTTGGCATTGGTGGAAGACATAGAAAATCAATATAATTTTTACAGACATAATATGAGGTCATGGATAGATATTTCTCTTCAAATAATCTCTCTGTGATGACTCGAGGATATCTTTGGAGATATGAACATATTCCGTGCTTTTGAAAACATTGATCTAAACTTCGAAAACACAATTTTTTCTACGTCAACTAAAGGTGAAACGAAACGACAAGGCATCGATAGAGAACCTAATAAAGCTCTACCCATTAAGTAATGACTAAAGAATGAAAATCCATTCGGGAAGAGATTAATATGATTTAAAAAAATGAAAAACTAAACAAAAAATTGTTATAAAAAAAAATATTCGATATATATAAATATATATATATATATATATCCTCTTGGAACAAGAATGGAACCTGAAACCTAAGCCAAGAACAGGTTTAGAACACAGCAGAACATGGTCAGATTCGGACGTGAAAGTCACATTTCAATTCCCTTAAAAGCAACGTTATCCAAATGCGTTCACGTCCGGATTGACAGGTGGCTGGAAGACCGTCACCACGACCTTCCCACGCTCCTCCTCCTTTCCAAGCCCTGATAGCAAAGTGCGGGAAAACAAAAATTCCTTTCCATTTTAAAAATAAAAAAATTAAAAAAAGCAAAAAAATGGAATTTTGGAATTTTGGAATCTTTGGATTTTCTTTCTTATCCAAAGCTGGAGAGAGAGAGAGAAACAAAAAAGATTGGATTTTTAAGTCAGAATCCCTACACAAGAACAGTTCCTAATCCCTGAACTCGCCTCTCTGATCTTGACACGTGGGTGATGATTAAAGGATTTGAAGCTCACCCTTCTTTTGATTGGACAAAGTGTCAGATGGGTTTTGGATTTTGAACTTTGCCTTTGCGGTGAAGGTAAGTTTAGCACAGCCCTTGTGGGATTTTAGGACTAACCACCAAAAAGGCACCCTTCAGAGACTCTCTCTCAACGGTTTATGTGTTCTTTTTTGGCCACAAGACCAAAAACTGGAGAGAAGAGAGATAAGTTAGACAGATTTCTAGAGAGAGAAAGTGAGAAAAAATGGAGAACAAAGAGGAAGCCATGCTGATAATGGAAGATGAAGCTCAAACTAAGAGTAGAGAAGGAGTAGCAGCCATGGATGAAGTCATTTCTGTGGAGCTTCCTGCCCCACCTGCTTGGAAGAAACTGGTCTCTCTCTCTCTCTTTAAAAGTTTCAAATTTTCTCTAAATTTAGGCCCTTTTTTGCCAGAAAGAAGCTTTTATCCTCTCGATATTGCAGTTTTTGTGTCTGTTCTTGTGAATTTCATCTCAAATGTTCTGTTTTTGTGTTAAAGTTTGTGTTTTTTTTGGGGGGGGGATTTAGAACTCTGTTTTTAGCTCTAGGGCTTGTTTGCATGGTTAGGGTTCTGTTACATCCTTAATTCCTTGTCTTTTGGAAGCTGTCTTGTTGAACAGTTGATTCTTTTTTTGTGGGTAGAATTGTTGAAAATTTAGGTGTTTCTTTGGTGCTTCTTTTCCCTGAGTTCTTCGTTTTTTATTTTCAAAGATTGGGTATGAAATGTAAGCTCATGGGGAATCTTTTGGATTTTGAAGTGAAAAACGAGCTTCTATGAAGTTCTAGATGATGAATATCTATGAAAGAGCTTCTGTTTGATTGAAAACAAGGAACTGTTTGTACCATTTGACCTGCTGGAGTGTTTTACTTAAGAGTGTTAACCTGAGATCCCACGACGGTTGGAGAGGAGAACGAAACATTCTTTATATGGGTGTGGAAATTTCTCACTAGCATACGCGTTTTAAAAACCTTGAGAGAAAGTCTAAAGAAGACAATATTGGCTAGTGGTAGGCTTGGGCTGTTGCAGTTAAGTTTTCTCGGCTTCTTGTCTCGGCTTCTTGAATGATAGCACGTGGTGTCATGTGTTTGAGATACTTGGAAAGCTTCATCTTGGGAAGCACTTTTGAAACTGTCGGTGCCTAAAGCTGTCTGCTCTTTAGGGCTGCAATAGAAAACTGAATCCAATGCTTTTGATCTGAGGCCTACATGTTTTTAACCTAAGTTCAGGCTGTTTTTGAAGTGTTATATGAATCATGCTGAGGAGTTTTGTGGCTTTTATTGTATTAGCTGTCGTGATCAAATGATTGTATGAACTATGAAGCTTGTCAGTTCTTGATGTTTTATCAAAACTCCTATTGTAACACGGTTTGCTGTTGGAGATAGCTTCGATTCTTCGAAACAGTGAAATCTACCATGGTTTTTTCTCCACGGTGTTGAATATTGATTGTAATAGTCCAAGCTCACCACTAGTAGATATTGTCCATTTTGGCCTGTTACGTATCACCGTCAGTCTCATGGTTTTGAAACGCGTCTATTAGGGAGAGGTTCCACACCCTTATAAGAAATGCTTTGTTCCCCTTTCCAACCGACGTGGGATCTCATAATGATAGTTGTTCAACTCGCCCCCATCTATCCCTGCCATCTTTTCCATGTTTGTTATGTAACAGCCCAAGCCCACCGGTAACAAATATTGTCCTCTTTGAGCCCGGACTTCCCTTTAAGGTTTTAAAACGCATCCACTAGGGAGAGGCTTCCACACCCTTATAAGAAATGTTTCGTTTCTCTCTCCAACCGATGTGGGATCTCACACTTCAGGTTCATGCATGTTGTATTCTGAAATCTGCCAAACTCTCGACCTTTTGCGTATATGGATCTTCTCCTTTTGGAAGATTTTCATGTTATGACTAACAAATTGTTTTTCTTGTTTCAGTTCATACCCAAGAGGGCAGGTACACCAAGAAAGAGTGAGATTGTATTCATTGCTCCAACTGGTGAAGAAATTGGTAACAGGAAACTGCTGGAGCAGTACCTAAAATTGCATCCTGGTAGTCCTGCAATATCGGAGTTCGATTGGAGCACGGGTGAGGCGCCTAGAAGATCAGTAAGGATTAGTGAGAAGGTTAAGGAAACTCCGCCTAAAGAGGAGCCTGCGAAGAAACGGAGCCGAAAATCCTCCGGTTCGAAGAAAGACATGAAGGAGGAAGCTGATGCAGTTCCTAAAGTTCCTGAAGAAGTTGAAATGAAAGATGCAGAGGGGAATGACAAGGCGGGTGCATATGTTGGTGAAGCTGAAAATGGTCAAACAGAACACCAGGAGATGGCTCCTGAGGCGAAAGAAGGTGAAAAACAAGTTCTCAAGGGAAGTTCCGAGGTCGATGTTAACTCTGAATTTGTCGGTAAAGACGAAACGGATAAGAATGGTGGTGAAACCGACGGTCGAGGTTACATTCAAGAAGCTGAAAAGCAAGGAAATGATGTAGCAGAAACAGTCTCACCTAATGAGCATACTGTTGCTACTGAGGTTAACCAATCTGAAAAAGAGACAGACCAAGAAAACAACAATCCCGACAAGGATGACAACGATGACAACGATCCTGGCAATGTCGTTGTTCTACAAGCGAAAGGAGTCGTCGAGGAAGAGAAACAAAATGATCTGAATGAAGCAGCAGCACCAGAAGACAATGAAGCTAAGTGTAATCACGACGTTTCAACAAATGGTGCAGCTCATGCCGAGGACCGAACCATCGAAGACAATAACTTGGCGAAAGAAAACGGGAAGCTTTAGCTAAGACAGACCGAGGAATAGATGCAGCAGTGCATACCACAACCGCCTGCAGACTGCTGTTTTATGCCTACTTCCCATCACCATTTGGCGGTCTTGACACCAGATCTTTGTAGCAACTGCTTACTCTCTTCCACGATGACAGTAACTTTAGTATGTCTTAGCTTTAGTTTTACGAATGTATTTACCGAAAAGAGAACTCTTAGTTGTCAGAATTAGAGTTTAGAATCTGCAGCTTTTGTTGTTTTTGCTTACTGAACTTCTTTTGACTGTAGAATGTTACTGTTAATCAACCTTCTAATTTAACTTCAGGTGAAACATGTTCTTCTGTTTCTTACTGCTGCTGTTTTTGCTCTTTTCTTTCTCAATGATCCAATAATGACTTTCATTCTGTAATAGCCAAACTCTACCACTACTAGTAGATATTGTAATAGCCAAACTCTACCACTACTAGTAGATATTGTCTGCTCTGACCTGTTATGTATTGCCATCAGCCTCATGACTTTAAAACACGTCTATTAGGGAGAGTTTTCCACACTCTTTAAAGAAATGACAGAGAAAATGGAGATCTTTCCAAGAAAAGTAAGAGATGAAAAGAAAGCAAAGAATCTATACTATGCCATAGGAATAACGAATCTTCTTCCATCTCATCAAAATTTGAATCATGTTTAGACAAAGGCTAAGGCTAAGGAATCTGAGAGAAGGAAAGGATTGCATCATTCAAATGATGTTGTGCTCCTATTTTTTGGCCAACCAAGTTAGTTTTTCAATACCCATTAGCTACAAAAGGAACTCTTTTTCTTTCTCCTTTTACCTCCCCACAAACAAAATGGCTACTCATTTCCTCCTTCCTCCTGCAGTTTCAAGGAAGATGTTGTGGCATTTATGAACCCTCTTTCTTCTCCCTCATTGCCTCTCCTTTTTTCATTAATGCATACCCATTCCTTGCTTACAACAATGACCCTCAGCATATTGACATCAACTATGTACTCTTCAACAACAACAACAACGGCATTTTCGACCCCAAAACGTTCGACGCTCGAGTCGATGCCGCTTATGCTGCTCTCCACAACGTTGGCTTCCCCAACATGCCATCGTCGTTTCCAAGACTGGCTGGGCTTCTCATGGGGACGAGAATGAAGCCGGTGCGACGTTGGAAAATGCAAGGACATACAATAAAAATCTACTTAAAAAGTTGATGAAGATGAAGGGAACTCCTTACCAACCCAAAACTGTTGTCAAGGCTTACGTTTTTGCTCTCTTCAACGAGAACTCAAAGCCCAGGCCGATGTCCGGCCTCTTCAAGCTTGATGCCAGCATTGCATATGATATCGACTGTTGAGGATTGTTGGGAGCGAGTCCCACATTGACTAATTTAGAGAATGATCATGAGTTATCTCTATTAGTACGAGGTATTTTGGGAAAACCCAAAACAAAGTCACGAGAGCTCATGCTCAAAGTGGACAATATCATACCATTGTAGAGATTCGTGATTCCTAATATCGGCTTCACCAGACTCAAACCTTCCTCTGCACCACCCTCATCTCTTCTCTCTTTCAAGGTAACATTTTCCATTTCAACTCATTTCTATGCCCTTTAAGCTTACCTAATTTCTGTGTCTTCTTCTGTCCAGAAACTTGGATTTGGAGGCTCATACTCGATGCTTCTCACACCCACCGCTGCTCTTCTGATGCTCGTTCTTGCATCATAGAAGAAAGCTCCAACAACACCAAAACATCTTTAATTCTTTGACTAACTCATTCATTTTTTTTCTTTTTTTCTTTTTCAACACAACATTTCAGCAATGTAACAATTCCATTCCACTCTCTGATACTGTTTCTGGTGGTCGTTTTAGTTTTATGTTTCATGTGAGGGAATCATTTTGAATTTATTTTTTTATCAAATTTCAAAACAAAAAAGAAGTCTATACAAACAAACAAACAAACAAACAAACAAACAACCCCTTCAAGCAAAAAGAAAAAAAAAAAGACTCAAAATCAATTAAGGGTTCGATTTGGTTCGCTGCTAGAATAAAGTCCATCATCACCGTTGATCCGATCAAGAACAAGCACCAAGGCCATGGCAAAAGCTCCATTAAAACCAGGCTTCACACAGAGAGAAAAAACATCTTTTCCAAGCAACACGTTGGTGGAAGCATCAACTTTCCTCTTAATCTCAGCCACTGTCTCTTTCTTCGCGTTCAAAATTTTGCATAAACGTTGCCCAAAAGACCCCTCGATTTGATACTCCTCGCTGGAATTTCTGTACATCTCCACCGTGACACTCGACCTTCCTATGACCGACGACCGCCGCACTCCGAAGATCGGTCTTTGACCGTTGATTCTCTCATGGAGATACCCTTCCCACCGTTGATGCAAACTCGGCCTCTGTTTTCGTAGAAAAAAACAGAGTAAAAACCCCATAACACAAAACTCAAAAAACAAGAACCCAAATCCAAAATTACCCAAAACCCATTTGAATTCAACAAAAAGTAAACAGAAATGAGGCATTACCTTGCGGCGGAGGGTGAAGAGGCATCGTCCATGAGGGTCCATTAGAACGAGCTCATCTTTGTAACGAGAATCAGGGCCGTATGAATCGACTCGAAAGACGAGTCTACCATAGCAATCGTAAACGGTAAATCCATCTCCGGCGAAGAAGAGAGAGGTTTTCATGACAGTGAGATGGGTGGTAGTGGTGGTGGCGGTGGAGGAGGCGATGCCGACACCTTTATGGAAAAACTTAGAGTCATCAATGGAAGAAACCTTCATTTTAGTGGGTTTTTGTTGATACAGAGAAATGGGAAGCTCTGTCCTCTTATAAAGAAGATAGAATGCGAATAAGTGGAGGAGAAAGAGAAAGGGACAGAGGTTGAAGGGTCGGCGGGACGGCTCAGCAAAGAGAACTCGAGAAGAAATGGGCGAGTGATAGTGGTGGGTCTGGTTTGAAACTTGAACGCGGAGGTTAAACTTTGGCGCGTTTCAAGTGTTGCTATTTTATTTTTGGTCTTGTAATAATATTGTTTTTTTTCTTTTAAAATTTATTTTTATCGAGTAGAATTGAGAATCATATTCGAGAGACGGAGATCTAGTGTATCTCCAACGTTGTTAATAATATTAGAGTCATACCATAAATTCGATTTAGAGAAAGTAGAGTGTGAATCCATACATCAAAACAAATAAAGGGAGATTCTCAACGAAGAAAATGATGCATATCTAACCCACTAAGAGTGTACATTGAAGCTAAATCGAAGTATACACAAAGTTCGAGAGAACCAAACAACACGAGTATCAAAGACAAGCTCGAAGAGGGTCGAGTAGGACTCCATGCCATAACCTCAAAAGTCTAGGTTTCTTCTTTCATATCGACAAGTTATTAAGGTTCATTATTCCTTGTGACTTGGATGTACTTTCAAGAACAAAAGAATTGAATTTGGATAAAGTTTAAAAAGGGAAATTATTTAGATCTGTTTTTTTTCGATATTAAGTTATATATTATTTAATAAAAAATTTAAATTATCTATTGAAAATACATTATGCCGACAGAGATTAAATGAAAAAGTGATTATATATATAAAAAAAATGAATAAGATTTGGAAGATATTATGGCATATTTATCTTTATTAAAAAAAAAAACATAGTAGATGGAATATTAATTGGTTGAGTTGATAAGATAATAATGTAAACGTGATGGATATAAGAAATAGGGGATATTTATTAAGTCACACCATACGTGGACACATGAACAAATTATTATATGCTTTTTGGCGTTTTGGGTTTCATGGGGACACGTCACTTTCTAATAATTTCTTAACTATTTAATTAAATAAAAATCAAAGCTGTGCTCAAATTTATAATTCGAGGAAACTCTTAACTTAATTTAATTCATAAAATTTTTAGATAATAAAAAATAATAATAATAATAAAGATTAATTTATTATTAATTAAAATGTGAAATAATTTGTATTAATATTTCTAGAATGTATAATTGTTTATATTTGAGCAATATTTTAATTACATGATGATGAGGAAATATATTCGTGTAATTAATATTTCCAATTATAATAAAATGTTCCAATTGCTGTCTATATTAGTAACAAACATGTTTACGTCGTGTTTATCCGTCTTTTTAAACTATTTGTTATATCATAATTAGCTCAATTTTCTTTTCGAGACGTGATATGATTCAACGTCATAAGCAAGAATAATATCATTTTAGATCAATTTCCTTTTTTTGAAAAAACTATTTTGTGTTAAGCTCACGATCAAATAATGGAGAATCGAAACTAAATTCAAAATTACAATTGTTGTTAGTGTTTTGGAAACCCTAATGTGAATGTATGAGTAATTAAAGTTTAGTATTGATGAGTTGAGTGTTTGATTGGAGGGTTTCTTCTTCCACCACATGTTTTGAGCTCAAATCAATGCTTCAATGGCTACAACTCCCAATCCCTTATGCTTCTTGTCTTGATCATTTCTAAACCCTTTAATCTCATGTTCATAATGAGACCCTAATAGAGCTGACCTATTTTCAATCATTACTCGCTCTATTTGTCCATATCATACTCCATCTATTACACTCCCAAACAATTCTCAATCTATCTGTAGTAGATATTGTCAACTTTGACTCGTTACAAATGGTATCAGTACTAGACACTGAGTGATGTACCAGCGATGACGCTGGCCTGAAGAAGAGTAGATTATGAGATCCCTCATTGGTTAGAGAGGGAAACAAGGCATTCTGGGTGTGGAAACCCCGAGCTTTTTAGTAGACATATTTTAAAACAGTGAGAGTGAGACGATCGTATGTAAAGAGCTAAAGCAATCAATATATGTCAGCTATGGTTGAACGGTCGGGGAAAGTCGGTGAGGATATGATTAGTTTGAATGTAACATTACAACAGGATAAAAGTGGATTGAAAACCAAGAAAAGAAAAGGAAGAAAGAATTATAACTCTACAAAAAGAAAAGAAAAGGAAAGAAAAGAAAAGATGTTTGAGGTGAAGAAGAGAAAAGGTAGGGTTTTCCAATGAGCCATTCCATTGTTCTTTTTCTGAATAAGATCACTGATTCTTCTTCTTCTTCTTCTTCTTCTTTTTGAGTTTCTGGGTTCAATTCTGTTGCATTGGGTACCTAACTCCTGCGCCCAACACTCTTTGCTGCTCTATCTGCATCACATGCAAATTACATAAGCTAAATAAAAAAAAAAAAAAGCTGCCTTTTTTCTGTAACAATTTTTATACAACAACTTTCATCTTTCCCTATCTTCAACTCACCTGAAACAGCTCGTGAAGTTTGCTCTTTAAATAACAATACTCGTGTTCAAGAACCTCCAATGCTCTCAAACACCTGCCAATCAAAACAAATGTCTATATTAACCGATACGATACAATGCTATGATATTGTCCACTTTGAACGTAAGTACTCATGGTTTCTCCAAAAGGCCTCGTATCAATGAATATGTATTTCTTACTTATAAACACATGATCAACTCCTAAAGGATTCCGCTTTGAAAATCTTTTTAAAAAAAGAAGATAAAAAAGGATAACAATGGGGGGTTTTGATTAAATAATTACCCAGCACGGTTGCTTTGTTCAGAATTGGCTCGAAATGCAATGCAAACATTTCTGACTCTGTTAGCTCCAATGCTTGAGCTGCTCCCCATAAGCTGATTCAAATGGTTTCCCATTTTCTTGTAATCACTCAGCTCTCTCTCAATTCTGTCCAATCCAAACAAAAACCCTAACCCCCATCAACAACCTTTCTTATTCTTATTCTTATTCTTATTCTTTTTCTTATTCTTTTTCTTTGTGTGTCTGTGCATGAGAACTACAAATAAAAACAAAGACTTACAACAACGCTCTTAGGTTTTTCAACAGCCGCTCCGATTCTTGAAAGTAAATGTTCACTACTTCCGATACGAAATTTGGTGAGCTTTCATCTTGAAGCTGTTGTAGCTGCAAGAATTGTTCGTCTAATACTCCCTGCGTTACAAAAATTGAATTTAGTGATGAAGAACGTTTAATATGAGCAAAAATTTCAAATGATGAAACTCCCACATCCGCTAATTTAGGGAATGATCATGAGTTTATAATTAAACAATACTATCCTTAGTGGTTCGAGGCCTTTTGGAGAGGCCCCGCATCCGCTAATTTAGGGAATGATCATGAGTTTATAATTAAGCAATACTATCCTTAGTGGTTCGAGGCCTTTTGGAGAGGCCCAAAGCAAAGTCACATGCTCAAAGTGGATAATATCATACCATTGTGGAGAATCGTGTTTGTCTAACGATTCAAACATTTAATATGGTTCTAAAATTTGAAGAAACACATTAAACCCTCGTTAGAAAAATCATTATTACACAAAAAAATTTCATTTTTTTTTTTAGTAATTGAAGCAAAACCCTTGAACCCTTATTGAAGAACAATCGCAATTGAAGCAAAACCCTTGAATCCTTATGGAAGAACAATCGCAATTGAAGCAAAACCCTTGAATCCTTATGGAAGAACAATCGCAATTGAAGCAAAACCCTCGAACCCTTATGGAAGAACAATCGCAATTGAAGCAAAACCCTCGAACCCTTATTGAAGAACAATCGCAATGTAAAGGCACCAAATGAAAAAGTGAAAAATAAAAGAGAGAGTTCATGACATTTACTTGGTGGAAGAGTAGGGCGAGTAAGCGGTTCATGTCGGCTCGCAACCTGTCGGCGCTGAAGCCAAGCATCCACAGAGGCAGACCCGTTTTGGCGGCTGAACGACAAATCCAAAATCCTCAAACAAACAAATCAGCTATGAATCACTGTCCTTAAACCTTCGACAAAAAAACTGAAAGCTTTTGGCTTTTGGGGTTACCCTTCACCGAATTGACATCCCACTCCAGTATTTAAAGGCACTGCCCCGGAATGATCCAACCCCATCTCCCAACGCCAACCCACACCGTGAACTACACAACCCAATCACCTCCCTCCACGTGTTGGAGAGTGGACTTCACTTCCCAAATCGGACACAATTTATGGAGGACTCAAGGCGTGCTGGTTTGGGACTTGTTCGAGGTAAGAATGTGGGGTATCAAGTAGACAAATGTAAGAGAAGAGGGTGGTGTGGGAATGGATGGAGGGTGACCAGCTCCGCCAGTAGCCAGTAAGCTCGCGTGCTGTCAGAAGGAAGCGGCGGAGGGAATTAACTCAGTGACTCCCACCCGACAGACATCTGCAACCGGTTGCCTGTCAGGTTGACACTCGCCATTTCAGAAAGAAAAGATGGGTTTTTTTTTTTTTGTTTTGTTTTGGAGCTGCAAAACTCATGGTCTCAAGGGGTTACAGTGTTAAAGCACAGAACTTTTTGGTTGGCAACTCTTTTTTAAATAATATATTTTATATAATGGGAAAATGGAATTTGGTTGTTTATGGGAGGGGCGTAGGAGTTTGGGAGTTTAGGGTTTTGAGCGACCCATAAATAAGGGGTTATGGAGGTGGTGATAAGAGTGTAAATGGTGGGGAAAGTAAATAAATGATTATAAAAGGGGAATTCATTTCCCAGTTTTCAAGTGCTGATGATGGGCACTTCATTTAACACTCTCACTGAATAACAGGTTGATACAATAATAATAACACCATTCATTTCCTTTCTTCATTATGTTTCAAGCTTTTATCGGTATACAGCAACACGGGTCACAACACGTGTTGATCGCTTAACTTTGAAGTTCTTATGATTAAGCTACTGAAGAGGAAGATGCACCTTGTTGTGTAGACAATAACACTATCAATTCTTTTAAGCATTTTCCTTAGTCATCTTGTAAGATCCCTGATCCCACATTGGTGGGAGAAACGAAACATTCCTTATAAGGATGTGGAAACCCCTGTCCCAGTAGACGCGTTTTTAAATCGTGAGGCTAACAACAATACGTAACGAGTCAAAGCAGACAATATCTGTTAGCGGTGGGCACTGGGCGCTGTGCTAGCGAGGATGTTGGGTCCTCAAAGGGGTGGATTGAGATCCCATATCGGTTGTAGAGGGGAATGAAACATTTCTTATAAGGGTGTGGAAACTTCTATCTAGTAGATGCGTTTAAAAGATGTGAGGCTGGCAGTGATACGTAAGGAGTCAAAGTAGACAATAGTTGCTAGTGGTGGGTTTAGACCGTTAAAAATGGTATCAGAGCCAGACACTGGGCGCTGTGACAGCGAGGATGTTGGGTCCCCAAAAGGGTGGATTGAGACCCACCTCAGTTGGAGATAGGAACGAAACATTTCCCTAATAAACACGACGAGAGGCAAGACATTTCTTAGAAGGTTGTGGAAACATCTCCCTAATAAACACAACAATACATAACGAGTCAAAGCGGACAATATTTGTTAGCGGTTATTACATACCCCGTCCTCAAAATAAATTATAAAAAATGATATAAGGAAGGTTAAAGTACATAAAATCATAATTTATTGTGAAGATAAGAAAGATGGGGGGTTTTGTGTACGAAAGAGCATGAATTACAAGAAAGGTGATAATGATTCGATCAAAAATATTAAAAGAACATGTTTGAATGTATCTAAGAAGCAAATGATGGTTTAAATTATGTAAAGCCAAAACGTTAAAGTTACAAAAGAAAACGAAGCACTTTTTGGAATGAATTACTTAAAAGTTATTAAAAAGTGTGCAGCAAAGAGAGCATAACTGGGATTATGGGTAAAGAAATAATTAATTAACCCTTCTTCTTGAAGCATGTTTCATTTCTTAATAATTACCTCGACTTCCTCGCTACCCTAATGCATGCTTCTTACATATCTAAGTCGTCACCCAACCATTTAATTAACCCTACCTTTTCTCTACTAACAATATTATTTTTAGAACGAACGCAAAGAATTCGATCTAGATGAACACAAACAATAGATGAGAGAAAATACAAGAGACATATTTACAGTTACCTATTGATATTGTACATAGTCGTTGATCATTTGCCCTATATAGCTTTACTATGTATAACAATGGAGCAACTTGTGGAACGGAATAGTTATAATATTACTGAGTAGTTAATGATATTGACCATTAAAGAGTAAGGGGTATTGAAAAGAAGGAAACAGTTTCCTTTAAACCATGCTTTGTGTGTCCCGTGCACTTCTACAGTGGAGACTACACACAAAGCAGACCATTCTTTTGATTGTCCTTTTTAAGGACATCATTGTATTGCCATTGTTTTGTTAGTTCCTTAACTCTTCTTTCCTTGTTAGCTTCGAAATTCCAAATGTCGGGGGTACGAGTTTGTTCTTTTCCAAAATTCCTGCAACACAAAAAAAACAAGACAACCCTTTTGAAGTGGTTGAATTTCGTGGCTTTTATCTCTTGTTTTGCTTTAGTTTGTGGCTTCTTTTCATCTTCAAAAGCCATTAGGTTTAGCTCATTCATGGCTGCCTTTGCCTCTCACTCTTTCCCAAACCAGTTTTTTACTCGTTGCTCAACATTCTTAATCATTATCTATTCAAGTTTTTATGTGTAGGCTTGCTGAAATTGAATAATCATGTCATTATGATGTGTCGTAGGATAATACTTACTTTTGTAACCGTAGGTACAAGCTCACTGTTAGTCAATATTGTCCTCTTTAGGCTTTTTTTTGTTGGACTTCCCTTAAAAGTTTTTAAAATGCATCCGCTAGAGAGCGGTTTCCACACCCTTATACATAATGTTCCGTTCCCCTCTCCAACTGGGATCTCACAATCCACTTCCTTCGGAGCCCAGCGTTCTTGTTGACACTTATTCGTTGTCCACTTCCTTTGGAGCTAAGTGTCCTTACCGGCACATTTCTCAGTGTCCGGCTATGATACCATTTGTAATGGTTCAAGCCCTGTTAGCAGATATTGTCTTCTTTGGGCTTCCCCTCAAACTTTCTAAAACGCACCTGTCTTGCTATGGAGAAGTTTTTGCAATCCACCATTTGTAATTGGGATCTCACAATCCACTCCTTCGGAGCCCAACGTCCTTGTTGACACTCATTCGGTGTTCACTCCCCTTGGGGCTCAGCGTCCTTGCTGTCACACTGCACAGTGTTTGACTCTGATACCATTTGTAACGGCCTAAGTCCTATTAGCACATATTGTCTGTAACGGCCTAAGCCCTGTTAGCACATATTGTCTTCTTTGGGCTTCCCCTCAAGCTTTCTAAAACGGGTCTGCTATTATAGAAGTTTTCACACCCTTATGAAGAAAGAATGTTTTGTTCCCCTCTCAAACTGAGATCTCAATATTACATTTTGGAGCCTAAACTCAGTCCAAGCCTAGCTAGTTAACGCTTGAGAGATATCCAAGAAAGCAACATGTTGGAAAGAGGTGCGAGCACTGTGTATTTCAATGGGAGCTTGACATTTTGGTGTCCAAAACACAGATGAAAGGGGCACACTTGTAGTAGAGAACCAAAAGGCATTTTGAGAACTTTTCAATAAAAGTGAGACATATTCTTGAAGAGCTATGCGAATTCTCTACCATGTCTTACTTCTTGTAGTGTTCAATATGCATTAAAAGTATGAAATTTTCATTAAGAAATTCGGGTCGTTACATTTTAACTATCGGAACAAGAAAGCATACAGCTTTTGGATATAAGATTTGGGTAATAAAAGTTGGTACAAAGTCATGTGGCGTTGACAGTAGCAAAGTTTTGCTTCTGAAGTTGCGTTGGTATCTTCACATCTGTGGCCAAACCGAGAGCTTGAAGAAGCCGGACAACGTACCATGTCATGTCGAGTTGCCACCACTCTAGCCCATGTCGCGCCGAGAACTCAAATGCGTGGTGGTTGTTGTGCCACCCTTCTCCAAATGCAAACAGCGCCACCCACCTTCACCAACAAACATATCCATTAACATTTGGTCGGATCAGTTGAAATCGTCATATAAAAGGGCCAAATTTACCAATTGTTTCTAGACAAATCCCCTGTTTTCCAAGCCTGATTTCCCCATACATGGCAAGCTGAATTCACCAGCCAGGTAATATGGTACACCCAAACTAATCTCACACCCTGTAATCAAGAACAAAAACACAAGTCTTTGATTCATTATTTACCCAAAATCAGTGCATGTGAAAGAAAAAGAAGAATTCATCTTACCATTCCCCAAACAATGAATGGAAATCCACCCATTGCGTAGAGCAGAGCACCAAGAGCAATCGGATGAAGAAGATAAGTTCTTTCAATAAACCTATAAAATGGCTGTTTTTGCAAATCCCCAACGTTGTTTTGCCCTCCACACTGAAAAAAAAAAAAAAAAACCAATTTAAAAGTTGGAATCCATTAATTAGGGGTAAAATTTCAGCCAAGAACAGAGTAAAATTTCTCACTCTCTCAGTCATAGTTTTGAGATCAAACAACCAACTCATGTGGCTAAACCAAAAGCCTTCGATTGGGCTATGTGGGTCTCTTTTGGAATCACAAAATTGATGGTGATATCTATGCGTGCTGACCCAATTCATTGGATTCCCCTAAACAGATACAGAAAAACAGAGTCAGAACAGAGTAGATTTTCAAATTTGAGGAAAAAATAGGATTTGATTTGAACCTGAAGTGCTTGAACTCCGCAATAAGCAAAGGAGTATTCTAGCCATTTTGGAAGTTTGAAGCTGCGATGAGAAAGATTCCGATGAAACGAAAGGGTAATTCCGAAAAGACCTGTGACAATGTACAAAGAAACTGCGACCCAAAATGCAGCCCAATTGAACTGAAATGGAGCCAAAAGAGCGAGTAAATGAGCCGCCGCCACCACTCCGGCAGTTCCGATGTCATGAAGAGTCCATTTCCGGCCCGAAAACACCTCCCTCGGCCGCCTCACCACCACATCCGATAACAAAATCCTCTTCCCAGTAGGCGGCGGCGGCGGCGGCGACCCTGGTTCAAATGCCTCTGTCAGCGGTGGAGTTGCTCTGTTTTGGATCCTACACGATGAATTCAGCCTCAAGGATCTGAAATTGCAACGACCCACTAAGTTTAACCCTAATGGGTCGCCAGAAACCGATCGGAAACTGACGGCCATCAACCGGGGATGGTGAATTGCAGGGCGGAGGTATGGAAAGCGGTGGAATTTGGAATCGGAGAACCGAGAATTGAGAAGAGCCATAGGAGAAAGAACAATACAAGAACCGCCGACTCTGAATTGGCAGACTGTTGGGGGCAATTTAATAAGTTAGAAGAGAAAAAATGATCACTTTGTGAAGGATTTGAGGGGAATTTGATGATAGAAATTTGACCCAGATATTGCGATCTCTTAAAAGATGACTAAACCCCTGTTTTTGTTTTGCCCTTTTATTTTCCTAAAATTATTAAACACTAAAAAGGAAACTATTTCATTTTTCAGGAAAACTTCTTTGTTCTTTTACGTCTGTCTCTCTTAGGGCAAGTTTCATACACCTTGTGGTTTTGAACATGAAACACGTCTATTCTAATTCTGAGAAGTCAAAATGTTGCTTTTTGTTGCGGTAGGAGAGATACCACATGTTCATACCATTTACAACATTCTATGTCCAATTGAGTATCATTTTTTAGTTGTTTTCAACTATGTAGTCTACTCTATGCTTCCTTATAAACCTCTTAAACTCTCCCCTATAGTTCCTTAAATGTCACCCAAACAGTTCTACTATTCTACATCTTTATAACAGTGTTTCGGTCTCCTCTCAAATAGACGTAGGATCTCACAATCCATCCTCGTTGGGCCACCACCGAGTGTCTAGTTCTGATACCATTTGTAACGGCTCAAGCTGACTGTGAGATCTCACATCTAGCTCTGATACCATTTGTAACAACTCAAGCCAATTGTGAGATCTTGGATGGAGAGGGAAACCAAGAATCTCTCACTAGTAAACACTAGACACATCCTAGTGAGGCGAGGAAGATATATAATAAACAAAAGCCGACAATATAGGGAGAATCTAATCAAGTAAAACTTCAAAATATAAGGGAAGTTGTTTAGCATATGCATAATAGATCTTAAATATTGGCCAAATGGTTAAACTTTCCATATAAATAAAATAAAAAGGGAAGTGGTTAAACTACCCATATTAGGAGTATCCATATCTTGAATATGATAACACTCATCCATTTTACGTTACAAAGCTTATCTAACCATCAACCATTCCTCACTCCTCTTAATCATTTTCTGAGTTTTGTGATCTTCCTCCGCCGCTTGTTTCCGACGCCTCAACCCTCCGCTGTTTACCAATTGTTGGTTCCAAGTATCCATGGCCACCGGTCTCAGGTTCGAGTTCGGGCCTGTTTCTCTCCACCCGTTCTTGCTTCAAAAACGATCTTGAGAATAGAATGACTAGAAAAGACTTACAAGAATTGAGAGTTTACACATACTAACCATATGCACACTCATTTTCAATGTCAGGTTAATTTGTGGGATAGTTTTCACTCTTAGAAGTAAGGATGGGATAATTTAACCATGTCAGAGGTGATGCACGTGTTGATCTGTATGCATAGTCTTCACTCATGACGTTTAATAGAGTTGACTTGAATCTATCACGATCACAGTTTAAACTAGTTGAATAGAATTCTAGTGATGGTACGTGATTAAATTGAAATGAGTCCTACCCCCAAACGGAGGGCGTCACATGCAAAGATTGAAAGCATGGTACCCACATGATGCGATATAGCAATAGCTCTAATAAGGCCACAAAAGCTTTGCTTTCCTAAGAACACATTATTGCACCTAATAGTTGCCCTACTTTTGACATTTAATTTGGGTACCATAATTTCAAATCAATTATCTCCAATTAATTTGTATTATATAGTAAGATTAGGTTAAATTATAGTTTAGAGTAAGTTTCCATTCATCTTCTAAATTTTTGAATAATTGGTGTGACACATGGTAAGTCTATGGACATAATGCAACGACCTTATGTCTAGGATTCATGTCAGGATTTGGGCACCTGATGATCTCGACACCTGTGGACATGTTACCTACTCATCGCTTATTAAGAGTATAGACTATCCCAATAGACCAACGCAGATTCTTACAGCATGTTTTATCCTCACTCATGTGTATTCAAGGAAAATTACCAAGAGGTCATCCAATATAGAATTACTCAAAGTAAAGCATGTTTAACCATGAAATTCTTATAATTGTGGCACTGAAAAGGAACGTGCACATTGTTAGTATAGATATTAACTTTCAATTCTTGTAAGTTTTTCGTAGTCATCTTATGCTTAGGATTGTTCTCCTTTGAATATGGTATCAGTTCATTCATGTATTCCTATTTTACTTGATGTTACACATCGTTCAAACTCACTCGAATTTAAGGAAATTTGGTATAACATAACTTTAACAATATTATCGAACTTGCAAACTATGTTTAATCCAATTAATGCATCAAACAAGTCTCTAAGAAATCATCGAGTTCTTTTGATTAGAGAGCCCTCACAGTCCAAGTACAACAACGGAATTATTAGAGGCGCACTCTACCATTGAGCTCTTACCCATCGTGCGGGCCTCGACAGAAAATACTTGATACTACGATCATTGGAAGAATAATACCTAACATATTAGAAGGCATGAAACAAGTGTCTAGAAATCATCGACTTGTTTTAGGGTTTAGGGCTAATTTTTGCTGATGGCGTGCGGAGGGTAACTTCACATTAGTTGCCAATCCAAGGGCTTGAAGGAACAAAATAACGCACCATGTCAAGTCAAACTCCCACCATTCATAGCCATGTCGAGCTGAATATTCAAAAGCATGGTGGTTGTTGTGCCAACCCTCCCCGAAGGCAAGCAACCCTATCACCCTGCCAACATTTACAATCTTTTAAACATATCTATAAACCAATTGAATTTGAAGCAGTAAGTAGTGAAGAACAGAGAAAGTGAGTGTACCAATTGTTCTTCGACAAATCATTTGTGTCCCACAGTCGGTAGCCCCATATGTGGCAGGCAGAATTTACGAAGAAAGTAATGTGCAGCACCCAAACAAGCCTCACTCCCTGCCACATCCCATTCACCATTAACACTCATCAATTTTCTTACCATCTCCTTTCAACCAAACAAATATAACAATTCAACTCCACCACTACTCTACTTTGGCTCGTTACGTATCATCGTCAATCTCATGATGGAGAGGTTTCCACATCTTCGTAAAAAATGTTTCATTCTCCTCTCCAATCAATGTGGGATTTCACAATCCACCCCCTTGGGACTACACGTTCTTGCCGATACACTTTCCAGTGTCTGGCTTTGACACCATTTGTAACCGCCCAAACCTACCGTTAGTAGATATTGTCCACTTTGGCTCGTTACGTATTACCATCAGCCTCACGAATTTAAAACGCGTGTTAGGGAGAGGTTTCCACACCCTTATAAGGAATATTTCACTCCCCTCTTCAACAAATGTGGGATCTCACAATCCACCCCCTTGGAGATCCAATGTCTTTGCTGACACACCGCATGGTGTCTGGCTTTGATACCATTTGTAATAGTCCAAATCCACCGCTAGCAGATATTATCCGCTTTGGCCCGTTACGTATTGCCGTCAGCCTCACGGTTTTAAAACGCGTATGTTAAAGAGAAGTTTCCACACCTTTATAAGAAATGTTTCGTCCCATCTCCAACTAATTTGTTATTATATTCTTACAAATAATAACAGCAAAGGAAGAAATCATGTGAACAATAAATAAAAATAAAAAAGAAAAAAAAATAATAGTTACCATTCCCCAAACAACAAAGGGAAGGCCTCCAGTTGCATAGAGGACAATTGCAAGAGCTGTGGGATGGAGAATGTATGTCTTTCGAAGAAACCTATAAAAGCCTTGCTTTTGTAAATCCTCCACATTGTTTGGTCTTCCATACTTCACATATCCCACTAAAACATTTCTAAAACGCTTTCGTTTCGTACTTCTTTCCTCGAAATCTTGAACGTTTTTTGGGCAAACTTTTTTCGTCAAAGTATACGCGTCGAACATCCAAGCTAAATGACTAAACCAAAACCCATCTAAAGGACTATGTGGATCTCGGTCTGTATCAACGAATTGATGATGATATCTATGTGTACTAACCCAGTCAATTGGATCACCCTGTAGTAAAATTTAGCAAACTTCAAATCACTACAACCTCGTTTGTTAACCCTTTTAATGTTTTTAATGCATGACACGATAATCACGACAAACCTGGAAGGCCTGGACTCCAAGATATGCAAACAAGTACTCGAACCATTTGGGAAGCTTGAAACTTTTGTGTGCAAGATTTCTATGGTACGATAGCGTTACTCCGAAAAGCCCCGTAATAAAATAGAGTGCAAAGGCAACCCAAAAGGCTGGCCAATTGCAGTGAAATGGAGCCAAGAGAGAGAGGAAATGCAAGAACAAAACACCACCAGCCGAACGTCTGTCTAAAATTGTCCATTTTCTGTTTAGAAGAGAAGGTTTGGACTTCACCATTGAAAACGCCACCTTCTTTGTGTTTCTCATCAGCTTAGTTCCTATATTTATACCCAAACTTGCCTCACAAATAGTTAGCCTCTGATTTCTGCTGCTTTCTCCGGTTCATTCTTTTTTTTTTTTTTTCTTTTATTTGTAAGTCGACCTAACCTTTTATGTCTAAGATTCATATCACGATTTAGGATTTGAAATTTGACACCTAATGACCCCGATCTTTTCTTATGATATCACTACGTTTCCTAGCATGTTTTGTCCTCCAAATTTAACGTAAATTGCTCCAGGTTAAACATGCTTAATTCTAAAGTTCTTATAATTTAGCTACCGAAAAAATGAAAATCTTATTGATATAGATAGTAACTTTAATTCTTTTAAGACTTTCTCAACCATCTTATCTCAATGATGGCTCTCATTTGAATGTGGTTTCAGTTCATTTATATATTTAATTCTTATTCGGGTGTCAAAGTGGAAGATTCAAATCTCTCACTAGAGGTCAGTAAATGATTCTACCAAAATGTTCAAGTTGATAAATCTCGCATAAAACTTACCCGATTTATTAGAAACAAAATTAAAAATAAAAAAATATTAAATAAATAGAATTATGCTAGAAAAAATGGGGAGGTGATATCTTAGCATTTATGGCGTGTAGTTGGCACAGGATTTGACCTTTTACTCCAAACTAACCGGTAAGGTCATAAACCCACGTAGGACCTTCTCTAAGCCATAAAGGACCCTACTTATAATGTTCATAATTCTCGAGAGGTTCGAATCTCGATGAAAATATTGATAAAATGTCGATATTTATGAATATTTCTACACAGTTATAATCATAAAAATTTTAAATTATCGAGTAAACATTCATCTTTTTAAATAATTTAAATTTTTTAAACTATTAATCAAGCTCTCATGTCCGTGTCGAAACTATCGACATACACGTACATTTCTAATGAATTTGAATTGGTTAGTTCGAATGGTCGGATTATCTGATTCACGTACACCCCTAATAAATACTAACCTAGAATCAATGGCTCATATTAAACAACATCCAACAGCTTAGAAAGGACTCATCTTGATAACTAGAGTCGGCCACCGATGGGTTCGACAGCAGCTGACACCACCTGTCCTCCCCTTTGTCAGCCCTTTGCCTTTTCTTCCTTCAAAAACGTGATGCCTTTAATTTTTCATAACATTTTTAATAAGGTACCATGCAATACGCTTTCATCACATTAATACCCACAACTAATTAAAAAGGCCCATTTTGACTGCCTACCATTAGTCCCGAGTTGAGCTAGTTTCGAGATTTGACCTCGACGAGTAGGATTAAACGAAAATTAACTCAAAAAATTTAGTGACGTTGACTTAGGTCAATCAGGTAAGTGACTCTAATATTGATCTGGTTGGATGAATTATATGAGGTATGAACGACGTGTCCTTTGTGACCATGTGTCATACTTTGTGATTGCTTGATGCGTGTGATGTTATGATATGCTATAACAAAAGCTATGTTATCTTATGTGTGATACCATGAGACGATTATGTCATACACTATGCTAACATACGCTTCATGTTAATGAGAAACGTTTATGAACAGAAAGGAGGCATGACTTGCATCATACATTATTTCAAATTATTTCAAATTCTGGGGATCTCATACATTTTGTATGTTATCCGAGATATCACCCGCATTTACGTCGAAACACCAACTTCTGCATGTGATGTTGAGAGGGTAATTTCAAATCGGTTGCTAACCCAAGAGCTTGAAGCAGCAAAATCACCCACCAGGTTACATCGAGTTGCCACCATTCTAGGCCATGTCGAGCTGAATACTCAAATGCATGGTGGTTGTTGTGCCACCCTTCCCCAAATATAAGCAATGCCAATACCCTAAAAATCAATCGTTTCATTAGCTCATTTACTCAACGACAACAAAAGAAAACGTAACGTAAAAGCGAAAGAAACTTCGACGAACCAGTTGTTTCTTGACTGATCCCCGGTGTTCCATTGCTGGTTTCCCCACATGTGGCCGATAGAGTTTAGAGAGAATGTGACATGTTGAAAGCATACCGTTCTTACACCCTGCATTTATTCGATCCATTCAAACCATCAAATTATGCTCACTCAAAATTCAGGGTGGAAACCTCTCCTAGCAAACGCATTTTAAAAACTTGTAGGGAAAGTCCAAATTTTTTTTTTTTAAGAGGACAATATCCACCGGTACTGGACTTCAGCTATTACAAATGGTATCAGAGCTAGACACGGGGGGGTGACAGTGAGGACACTAGGCCTCGAAGGGAGGAAGATTATGAGATTTCACATTGATTGGAGAGCCCAAAAATATTAATATCTACTAGCGGTGTACTTGAACTGTTACACTATCACTTACTTCGAACTTGGAAGGTAACCTACGAACAATTTCCTTAAAAGTAAAATGATATTGTACGATAAAAAATCTTACCATTCCCCATACGAGGAAGGGAAGCCCTCCGACAGCATAGAGGACAATTGCAAGACCAAAATGATGAAGAATGTACGTTGTACGAAGAAACCTATAAAAGGCCTGCTTTTGTAAATCTTCCAGGTTGTTTGGTCTTCCATATTTCAAACATCCCACAAAAATATTTCTAAAACGCTTTCGTTTTCGATTCCTTTCCTCAAAATCTTCGACGTGTTTCGGACAAACTTTCTTAGTCAAACCATACGAATCAAATATCCATGCAATATGTCCAAACCAAAATCCTTGTTTCGGACTGTGTGGATCTCTGTCTGTATCGACAAATTGATGATGATATCTGTGGGTACTCACCCAATCAATTGGATCGCCCTGTAACATCAAAGGTAATACTTAATGAAAAAAAAAAAAAGAACGAGAAGGAAAATTAAACAACAAATGATTAAGTACCTGAAGGGTAAGGACTCCAATATATGCGAAGGTGTATTCAAGCCATTTAGGAAGTTTGAAACTCTTGTGCGAGAGATGTCGGTGGTACGAAAGCGTCAAACCGAAGAGGCCTGTGAAATTGTAGAGTAGAAAGGCGAGGCAGAAGGCTGACCAAGTGAAGTGAAATGGCGCCAAGAGACAAAGCAAATGCAAGACCAAAAGAAGACCAGCAGAACGTTTGTCCAAAGTTGTCCATCTTCTTTGAAAAAAGGGCCTTCCACGGGGCCTCACTGAAGCTTTGTCATTGACAGCCATAGCCTTCTCATCGTCATTTTTATGTTCCACCTCCTTCGTTGCTGCCTCCATTTGAGGAGCAAGAGACATCAACGGCAAAGAGCAAAGGCAATCGAGGGCACCACTGCCTCAGCTCAAATGCTAGCTTTGTTCAGCCTTTATTTATAGTATAATGGGATGCAATTTGAGAAAATATCAAAGTTCACAACTTTCTCCGTCATTGATGAAACATAACATAAATCTATTGTGACATACAAGGAAACCAAACATGAATTTGGTTTCCATTTCAATATATATATTTTGAGCTTAATGCACTCTGAGATCCCACATAGATTAGAGTGGAAACGAAACATTTCTTAGAAGGGTGTGGAAACTTCTCTCTAGTAGACGCGTTTTAAAACTGTGAGGCTGACAGTGATACATAACGAGACAAAGTGGACGATATATGCTAGTGGTGGACTTGAACCGTTACAAATAATATCAGAGCGAGACACTGGGTGATATACCTTGGGCTCCGCGGAGGGGTGAATTGTGAGATCCCACATAGCAGGAGAGAGGAATGAAGTATTCCTTCTAAGGTGTGGAAACTTCTCCCTAACAGACTATTTTAAAATCATAAAGCTGACAACGATACGTAACGGGGCCAAAATAAACGATATCTGTTATGTTGGTGACAACAGAAAACTGAAGTGAGATTGAGAGGAGGAGTGATTTGAATGATGGGGAGGGAGGTCCTTTTATAGGGAGATTCCCGGAGTTGGTTGAGATTTGTGTGGATGAAATTGAATTCACCTCCTTCTTCTCTTCGGCAGTAACTCATTCAACTCATTCAAACTCTATTATTAGCTTCAACAACTCATTCAAACTCTATTATTAGCTTCAACATGTTAGCGGTGGACTTGGGCTGTTATAGATGGTATAAGAGCCAAGCACCGAGCGGTGTGCCAACGAGGACGATGTGCCACAAGGGGACGGATTGTGAGATCCCACCCTGTTTAAAAAATATATTTATTAAGAAGCATGAGAGAAAAAAGATAATGTTTTTTTTTTTTAAAGAGATATTTATTAAGGAACATAAGAAAGATGGCGAAGGCAGAAGAGATACATGAAGGCACGTCAATTGAGGGCAATGTTAGAGATAAAGAGATAAAATAATGAGTAAACAAAGGAGATTTCGAGGACCATGTGGAACGATCTCCTCCATAATTTGGTGTACATATTTTCCCTGTGAGTTTCCAGATCGCTGTTGCCAAGCGCACACCAGCTACGACACACGTTCGAGCTGATCACAACTGTTAATCCTTCCGTTATGATGGACTCGAACAACAATAAGCATCACGTTAAGATCATGAAATAACATAATCATGCATAAAAAAGTAAGAAGTTAGTAATGGTAGAACATTTCTTAGAGAAACTATTAATCACCGAGAAGATATTAAACATGGAGCATTTGTAGAAGAAAAATTGTTAATATTTTTGTTTTGGCACATCGCCCCCTGCCTAATTCTAATACTATTTGTAATAACCTAAGTCCACCATTAGTAGATATTGTCTGTTATGTATCGTCGTCAGCTTTATAGTTGTAAAGTGCATTTATTAGAGAGAGATTTTCATATGGTTATAAAAATATTCCGTTCACAGTGTGACATGAGAGATTAAAGAAGATAGAGGATTGGACCCATAAAGTAAGCTATGTACGTAGTAAATGGGAAGTTCCAAAATGGTGTGCTGTTATATTGCATGGGTCAAATTATTACAAATTCATTCTAATATTTATATTCCATCATACCCTCTTCTTAATTTTCATGTTTCATAATTAACTACTCACTAACATGTTAAATTACTTCATATAAATATTTGTATCCTTGATTTAACTCCAACAATATGAACACAAACAAAAAGTTACCAAATTCTAGTTGGTTAATTCTACTTGTTTTTATAATGGTCTCATCTTGTTTGTACGTCGAGCCGGTGTTTTAAGGGAATAACTCTGTGAGAATCTACATCAATTGGAGAGGGGAACCAATCATTTCTCACAAAGGTGTGAAAACTTCTTTCTAATAGACGTGTTTTAAAAAATTTGAGGGGAATCTCAAATAAAACAACATGTCTACTAGCGGTGGACTTGGTCTATTACAAATGGTATAGAGCCAAACATCAGACGGTGTACCGATGCTGGATCTCGAAGGGAGGTGGATTGTGAGATACAAGAGGATGTGTGGAAGGTTGAAATCAAAATAATGCCTCCTATCTGTGAAATTAATTGGGATCTATAAATATTGAAACCCATCATGAGAGGTGCTTGGGTTTTTGGGGATACCCATTGATTTTGCAGCCTATACCCATCATCATCAATAATCCCAACCATTTTTTCTGACCTAAATCAAATTCTGAATATCATTTTTGTAAACTTTACCTTTTGTGTAAACCTGAATTTACTATCTATTTTCATCATTATATGCTTTAAAACGTTATCAAACCTTACCCTTTTAATCTATTTGTTCAACACGTCAAGAAGTAGGCCATACATATTGATTGATTGATATTAATAGGCCAACAAAACCCACCTCTTACATTCAATCAAAATCTCTCCATTTCAAAAGTGTTAGTATTAAAAAGAAACAACAATCCAAACTCCAAACTCCAATTAAATCAATATGGGTTCATATTGAATTGAAAATAATAAAGAACACCCTAACGATTTCATATTTAGTTTTTACATTTCAGTAGTTTAAAGAGTTACAACGATCGTAGGCGTAGAGTGTAACAATCCAAGCCCACACCTAGTAGATATTATCTCGTTTAACAGCCTCACAGTTTTAAAACAGGTGAGAGGGTGTAGAGTGTAACAATCCAAGCCCACAGCTAGTAGATATTATCTGCTTTAACAGCCTCACAATTTTAAAACGGGTCTGTTAGGGAGAGGTTTCCAACTAACGTGGGATCTCACAATCAACCNGAAAACGTAACGTAAAAGCGAAAGAAACTTCGACGAACCAGTTGTTTCTTGACTGATCCCCGGTGTTCCATTGCTGGTTTCCCCACATGTGGCCGATAGAGTTTAGAGAGAATGTGACATGTTGAAAGCATACCGTTCTTACACCCTGCATTTATTCGATCCATTCAAACCATCAAATTATGCTCACTCAAAATTCAGGGTGGAAACCTCTCCTAGCAAACGCATTTTAAAAACTTGTAGGGAAAGTCCAAATTTTTTTTTTTTAAGAGGACAATATCCACCGGTACTGGACTTCAGCTATTACAAATGGTATCAGAGCTAGACACGGGGGGGTGACAGTGAGGACACTAGGCCTCGAAGGGAGGAAGATTATGAGATTTCACATTGATTGGAGAGCCCAAAAATATTAATATCTACTAGCGGTGTACTTGAACTGTTACACTATCACTTACTTCGAACTTGGAAGGTAACCTACGAACAATTTCCTTAAAAGTAAAATGATATTGTACGATAAAAAATCTTACCATTCCCCATACGAGGAAGGGAAGCCCTCCGACAGCATAGAGGACAATTGCAAGACCAAAATGATGAAGAATGTACGTTGTACGAAGAAACCTATAAAAGGCCTGCTTTTGTAAATCTTCCAGGTTGTTTGGTCTTCCATATTTCAAACATCCCACAAAAATATTTCTAAAACGCTTTCGTTTTCGATTCCTTTCCTCAAAATCTTCGACGTGTTTCGGACAAACTTTCTTAGTCAAACCATACGAATCAAATATCCATGCAATATGTCCAAACCAAAATCCTTGTTTCGGACTGTGTGGATCTCTGTCTGTATCGACAAATTGATGATGATATCTGTGGGTACTCACCCAATCAATTGGATCGCCCTGTAACATCAAAGGTAATACTTAATGAAAAAAAAAAAAAGAACGAGAAGGAAAATTAAACAACAAATGATTAAGTACCTGAAGGGTAAGGACTCCAATATATGCGAAGGTGTATTCAAGCCATTTAGGAAGTTTGAAACTCTTGTGCGAGAGATGTCGGTGGTACGAAAGCGTCAAACCGAAGAGGCCTGTGAAATTGTAGAGTAGAAAGGCGAGGCAGAAGGCTGACCAAGTGAAGTGAAATGGCGCCAAGAGACAAAGCAAATGCAAGACCAAAAGAAGACCAGCAGAACGTTTGTCCAAAGTTGTCCATCTTCTTTGAAAAAAGGGCCTTCCACGGGGCCTCACTGAAGCTTTGTCATTGACAGCCATAGCCTTCTCATCGTCATTTTTATGTTCCACCTCCTTCGTTGCTGCCTCCATTTGAGGAGCAAGAGACATCAACGGCAAAGAGCAAAGGCAATCGAGGGCACCACTGCCTCAGCTCAAATGCTAGCTTTGTTCAGCCTTTATTTATAGTATAATGGGATGCAATTTGAGAAAATATCAAAGTTCACAACTTTCTCCGTCATTGATGAAACATAACATAAATCTATTGTGACATACAAGGAAACCAAACATGAATTTGGTTTCCATTTCAATATATATATTTTGAGCTTAATGCACTCTGAGATCCCACATAGATTAGAGTGGAAACGAAACATTTCTTAGAAGGGTGTGGAAACTTCTCTCTAGTAGACGCGTTTTAAAACTGTGAGGCTGACAGTGATACATAACGAGACAAAGTGGACGATATATGCTAGTGGTGGACTTGAACCGTTACAAATAATATCAGAGCGAGACACTGGGTGATATACCTTGGGCTCCGCGGAGGGGTGAATTGTGAGATCCCACATAGCAGGAGAGAGGAATGAAGTATTCCTTCTAAGGTGTGGAAACTTCTCCCTAACAGACTATTTTAAAATCATAAAGCTGACAACGATACGTAACGGGGCCAAAATAAACGATATCTGTTATGTTGGTGACAACAGAAAACTGAAGTGAGATTGAGAGGAGGAGTGATTTGAATGATGGGGAGGGAGGTCCTTTTATAGGGAGATTCCCGGAGTTGGTTGAGATTTGTGTGGATGAAATTGAATTCACCTCCTTCTTCTCTTCGGCAGTAACTCATTCAACTCATTCAAACTCTATTATTAGCTTCAACAACTCATTCAAACTCTATTATTAGCTTCAACATGTTAGCGGTGGACTTGGGCTGTTATAGATGGTATAAGAGCCAAGCACCGAGCGGTGTGCCAACGAGGACGATGTGCCACAAGGGGACGGATTGTGAGATCCCACCCTGTTTAAAAAATATATTTATTAAGAAGCATGAGAGAAAAAAGATAATGTTTTTTTTTTTTAAAGAGATATTTATTAAGGAACATAAGAAAGATGGCGAAGGCAGAAGAGATACATGAAGGCACGTCAATTGAGGGCAATGTTAGAGATAAAGAGATAAAATAATGAGTAAACAAAGGAGATTTCGAGGACCATGTGGAACGATCTCCTCCATAATTTGGTGTACATATTTTCCCTGTGAGTTTCCAGATCGCTGTTGCCAAGCGCACACCAGCTACGACACACGTTCGAGCTGATCACAACTGTTAATCCTTCCGTTATGATGGACTCGAACAACAATAAGCATCACGTTAAGATCATGAAATAACATAATCATGCATAAAAAAGTAAGAAGTTAGTAATGGTAGAACATTTCTTAGAGAAACTATTAATCACCGAGAAGATATTAAACATGGAGCATTTGTAGAAGAAAAATTGTTAATATTTTTGTTTTGGCACATCGCCCCCTGCCTAATTCTAATACTATTTGTAATAACCTAAGTCCACCATTAGTAGATATTGTCTGTTATGTATCGTCGTCAGCTTTATAGTTGTAAAGTGCATTTATTAGAGAGAGATTTTCATATGGTTATAAAAATATTCCGTTCACAGTGTGACATGAGAGATTAAAGAAGATAGAGGATTGGACCCATAAAGTAAGCTATGTACGTAGTAAATGGGAAGTTCCAAAATGGTGTGCTGTTATATTGCATGGGTCAAATTATTACAAATTCATTCTAATATTTATATTCCATCATACCCTCTTCTTAATTTTCATGTTTCATAATTAACTACTCACTAACATGTTAAATTACTTCATATAAATATTTGTATCCTTGATTTAACTCCAACAATATGAACACAAACAAAAAGTTACCAAATTCTAGTTGGTTAATTCTACTTGTTTTTATAATGGTCTCATCTTGTTTGTACGTCGAGCCGGTGTTTTAAGGGAATAACTCTGTGAGAATCTACATCAATTGGAGAGGGGAACCAATCATTTCTCACAAAGGTGTGAAAACTTCTTTCTAATAGACGTGTTTTAAAAAATTTGAGGGGAATCTCAAATAAAACAACATGTCTACTAGCGGTGGACTTGGTCTATTACAAATGGTATAGAGCCAAACATCAGACGGTGTACCGATGCTGGATCTCGAAGGGAGGTGGATTGTGAGATACAAGAGGATGTGTGGAAGGTTGAAATCAAAATAATGCCTCCTATCTGTGAAATTAATTGGGATCTATAAATATTGAAACCCATCATGAGAGGTGCTTGGGTTTTTGGGGATACCCATTGATTTTGCAGCCTATACCCATCATCATCAATAATCCCAACCATTTTTTCTGACCTAAATCAAATTCTGAATATCATTTTTGTAAACTTTACCTTTTGTGTAAACCTGAATTTACTATCTATTTTCATCATTATATGCTTTAAAACGTTATCAAACCTTACCCTTTTAATCTATTTGTTCAACACGTCAAGAAGTAGGCCATACATATTGATTGATTGATATTAATAGGCCAACAAAACCCACCTCTTACATTCAATCAAAATCTCTCCATTTCAAAAGTGTTAGTATTAAAAAGAAACAACAATCCAAACTCCAAACTCCAATTAAATCAATATGGGTTCATATTGAATTGAAAATAATAAAGAACACCCTAACGATTTCATATTTAGTTTTTACATTTCAGTAGTTTAAAGAGTTACAACGATCGTAGGCGTAGAGTGTAACAATCCAAGCCCACACCTAGTAGATATTATCTCGTTTAACAGCCTCACAGTTTTAAAACAGGTGAGAGGGTGTAGAGTGTAACAATCCAAGCCCACAGCTAGTAGATATTATCTGCTTTAACAGCCTCACAATTTTAAAACGGGTCTGTTAGGGAGAGGTTTCCAACTAACGTGGGATCTCACAATCAACCTTAAGAGGCTGATGTCCGCAGACCGCATTGTGAGATCCCACATCGGTTGGAGAGGAGAACGAATCATTTGTTATAAGAGTGTGGAAACCTTTTCTTAGTAGACGCAATTTAAAACTGTGAGGCTGACAACGATACGTAACGGGTCAAACCAGACAATATCTGTTAGTGGTAAGATTGGGTTATTATATAGAGACCTGGAGTTTGCCGTGAATAACAAATTGCTCTTTATGATAGCGTGTATGAGTAGCATTCTGAAGTTCAGCAAAAAAGAGACGAGGAACTGAGTCTACGTTTTATTGGATTACGGACCACAAGAGCTTGAGTTATAGGAAAAGACCCACACAAATTCTTATAACGTACATCACTTCTTGCTCGAAATATAAATACTTTAGGATAATATCGTAGTTTTTTGATTTGTTCCCTACATTATTCTTAAACATACCCCATACATATTACATAACCATAGAGAAATAAAAGGCATGAAAATTTGAGAGAGATTCAACACATTTATGATCATCACTCGCACTTAGGTTGCATCGCCAATTTCTGCATGTGATGTTGAGACGGTAATTTCACATCCGTTGCTAACCCCATAGCTTCAAGAACCAAAATCACCCACCAAGTCACATCCAGCTGCCACCATTCTAGGCCATGTCGAGCTGAGTACTCAAATGCATGGTGATTGTTGTGCCACCCTTCCCCAAATATAAGCAATGCCAATACCCTAAAAACCAATCGTTTCGTTAGCACATTTACTCAACGACAACAAAAGAAAACCTAACGTAAAAACGAAAGAACTTCGACGAACCAGTTGTTTCTCGACTGATCCCCGGTGTTCCATTGTTGGTTTCCCCACATATGGCCTAAAGAATTTACCGCGAATGTGATATGTTGAAAGCTTACGATCCTCACTCCCTACATTTTTTCAATCAATTCAAACCATTACCATTCATTTTTCCAGTCAATCTTTTTTTTTGTTGAGGATTATTGGGAGAGGCGTCCCACGTCGTCGACGAATCAAGAAATTGATCATGAGTTTATAAGTAAAAAATACATCACCTCTTGCGAAAACCAAAAGTAAAGCTATAAGTGACACAATATCTGGCACTCAAAAGTGTGAAGATAATACAGAGCACATAAATATTTAAGTGTGCTACTAATTTAATTGCAGAAATAAAACTAACAGACTCCTAATAAACTAGCAATAAGTTGCACTAAATTAGGACAATAAGAGCTTATGCAGACAATATTCATATCATTGTGGAGATCGGTGATTCCTAACATTCTTTATGTTCGTGTTAGCAACGTTGATAGATATATGTTTTTATGTTAATATTATGTTATTTTATTTTATATTATATTGTTGTCAATTCCTATGCATGATCATTATAAGAAAATCCACGTACCAAACGTTTTAACCCTAAAAGTAAAATGATATTGTATGAGGAACAATCTTACCATTCCCCAAACGAGGAAGGGAAGCCCTCCGACAGCATAGAGGACAACTGCAAGACCAACATGATGAAGAATGTATGTTCTTCGAAGAAACCTATAAAAGGCCTGCTTTTGTAAATCCTCCACATTGTTTGGTCTTCCATACTTCAAATATCCCACAAAAATATTTCTAAAAATCTTTCGTTTTCGATTTCGATTTCTTTCCTCAAAATTTTTAACGTGTTTCGGACTAACTTTTTTAGTCAAACCATACGAATCAAATATCCACGCAACGTGACCGAACCAAAATCCTTGTGTTGGAGTGTGTGGATCTCTTTCAGTATCCACAAACTGATGATGATACCTATGCGTACTCACCCAATCAATCGGGTCACCCTATAAAATCACATCAAAACAAAGGCTTAACAATCCCGAAGGAAAAAGAGAGAACGGTAAACAACGTATGATTAACCTGATAGGTATGGACGCCAATATAAGCGAACGTGTATTCAAGCCATTTGGGAAGTTTGAAACTCTTGTGCGTGAGATGTCGGTGGTACGAAAGTGTCAAACCGAACATGCCCGTGATAATGTAGAGTACAACAGCAAGCCAGAAGGCTGGCCAAGTGAAGTGAAATGGCGCCAAGAGACAAAGTAAATGCATACCAAAAACAGCAACAGCAGTACGTTTGTCTACACTTGTCCATTTTCTTTCGAAAATCGGCCGTCGTCCCGACCTCACCGGAGCTTCATCTTCGACCGCCATAGCCTTCTGATCATTGTTTCTATCTTCAAGCTCTTCCATTAGAGGAGCACGGGACGTTAATGGCAGAGAGCAAAGACAAGAGAGAGTATGGGACTTTGGAAGAACCACTGCCTCAAATGCTCAAATGCTTCACCCTTTATTTATAGTAAAAAGGGGTTTCATTTTATTATTATTATTTTTTTAAAATTAAATAGTTTGTATGCAATTTGAGAAATTATGGTGTGGGGTAGGTGAGTGGTTTTAGAAGCTATATGGAACAAGAAATTTAAAAGAACTTGCTCGATCCAATTTATGGTTAACAACACATAATTGAAATTTGTTTGTTTATTTATCAAATATAATGGGAAAATTTTGATAAGGCCACCCAACAATTGTCTATAAATGAGCTCACAATAAGTCAAAGATTTGAATGTAACAGTCCAACCTCGCTTCGACTTGTTACGTGTCGCTATCAACCTCACGATTTTAAAATGCGTATTTTAAGGAGAGGTTTCCACACTTTTATAAGAAATGTTTCGTTCTCCTCTCTAACCGATGTGAGATTTCACAGTCCACCCATTTGAAAACCCAACGTCAGCGTTGACATTCAATGTCTATCTCTAATACTATTTCTAATAACCCTAAGTCACCGCTAGCAAATATTGTCCGTTATGGATCGTCGTCAGTCTCACAGTTTTAAAATGTGCATACTAAGGAGAGATTTCCACACCCTTATAAGACATGTTTTGTTTTCCACTCCAACGTCAACGATGTGAAATCTCACAATAAAATTATAGACTACATATGTCTTTAAAAAAATGTAAGAAGGTGAGTGTGGTACAAATGTTGATCAAAGAAAAAGAGCTCATTTTCAGGTCTAAGATATTAATAGCTGCCCTATTAATATCTACATCATCTCAACTAGATATGCCAAAAGTTCCCACCTAACAATAAGGTGGATGGATCTTCTCTCAACTTCTTCCATATCTCTTTCTTTTTCCACTTCAAATGTGGACTATAGCAATACAAAAATATATCATTTTCAGGTTTCTAAAGTTCTTGATCAAGATAAACTACGTAGATCCTTATGAGGAATGTTTCGTTCTCCTCCTTAATCAATATGGGATCTCGAAATCCCCCTGTCTTGGGGATTCTAGCGTTCTAGTTAGCACACCGCCCAATGTCTAACTCTGATACCATTTGTAACAGTCAAATTCACCACTAACACGCGTCTACTAGAGAGAGATTTTCACATCTCTACTACCAGTGATCTAAGCCGTTACATCCTCTCTCACCGATATGGAATGTTAAGCATCCATGTCGAAAGGGGTGAGCTCACTGAGAACTTTGGGAAATGGATGGCTGGGAAGATGACAAATTAGGTGAAATGGAGCATGTGCAAAAAGTTGAAAACAAAATAGAGCATTAAATAACCCTCCATCGGTCAAATTAATTAGGATCAAAAAAAAATTCAAACCCTTCATCTCACACCTGCTTAGGGTTGGGAGGCTACCCATTTAAACCATTTCAAACCTATATTTTGGATCATATGTAATTGTGTTCATATTACATGTTTCATTTTAAACTATATACTTTCATTGTGACATGTTGTTAATATAGTAACACAAAATTAAGTTCAACTTAATATTTTATAAACATAAACAAAAATATAATATAAGGTTCAAACTTGATTTTAGAAAAATAAAACTTTAATACTAGAACATAGCTTAAAGTTTTGGAGACAACAAAATACTTCTTAAATACACGTGTCTAATTTGTTTTAAAGCATGCAACAACGTAAACGTCGTACAAACGAAACCACTAATTTTAGCTAAGTGATGTCCACGTAAATAAACGGATAATTAATAATAATAATAAATATTGCTGTCTCCTCACTCATCTCAACTGTATGCACCAAACAATTTCTCCAAATATTTGTGTAGGTGTAGCTGGGTTTTAAATGATTAGGTCATAGTGTTACAATATGTTGTTGCCGTCTAAGCTCACGGCTAATAGATAGTATTTACTTTGACTTGTTATGTATTGGGCCAAAGTAGATAATATGTGTTAATGGTGGACTTGAGCTGTTACAAATGATATCAGAGCTAGATATCGAGTTGTATGCTAGCGAGGACGCTCTGTCTCCTAAATAAAAGTGAATTGTGAGATCTTACATCAGTTGGAGAAGAAAATAAAGTATTTTCTATGAGTGTATGAAAACCTCTCCATAACACGCACATTTTAAAATCATGAGACTGACCGGTAACAAGCCAAAATAGATAATTTAAGAAATTAGGGGTGTAATAAAGACGTAATTAAAAATAATTAAAGAAGATGTGTAATTAAAGAAATTTTAAGGCAGTTCATGTATCAGGTGTGAGCTGGGAAAAATGAGGCACCATTTAATTTATATGATATAGAAACTAGGCTAATTATGGCGTTGTTATTCATTTATGATATCATTTTATTGAGGATGGGAAAGAGGTTGTTGGAGTTGAGTACAAAATCGCCTTTTTCTTGTGGTCGTGGAATTCTTGAGAGATCCTTCTAATTCACGCAACACTAGGTAGATCCAAAATAAGATGTGAATTAATCAAAATAATACTACAATCTTGTTCTCGTCTCTCACTTTCGTTTTTCGTTGATTCTTCTTGCTCTTGTCGATCCCTTTCATTGTCTTTGGATCAAGTGATCGACCCATTCACGGGAGTATGTTGGGCTGGAATACCTCTATTCCTATCCCATCTTTGATTTATGATCTTTGGGCCTTCCCGCTATCAGTCCCCCCAGTGCAAAAGCATATGATCAATGCGGAAGACTGACTTCTTTCCCCGCTCAAGTTGATAGGGTAGGAATTCCTAGAAGAGTCTCGAAGGTCATTTTGTCATTAGTGGAGAAGCATGTGTGATACATATACTCCATCACATGACATTCGAGTAAAAGAAGTACATAAATGAATCGAGACCATATCCCAAGGAGAACAATCCTAAAATTAGGATGACTAAGAAAAAATACTTAAAAGAAATGAAAGTTACTACTTGTACCAACAATATACACCTTATTATTTCGGTGGCTCAATAATAAGAATTTCATGGTTAAACATCATTTGCTTAGAGGATCGTGAGATAGTATTCACTCTTAGAAACGAAAAGTAAGAAACGTGACCATATCACACGAAAATATTGAGGTGCCGAAGTGCCGAATCCAGAGTTAGAATTTTTCAAACGGCTATTCAACCACAATATCATTATTTCGAGATGAACGAAAAACCCAACCCAACCAAAGCAGTTCCGCTCGATTTTAACCTATTTTTATTCGTTGTATTTTTTATTATTATTATTATTTTTTAAAGATTTTTTATAAGGACCTAAATTTTTAAACAAATGGCAAAAATTCTAAAAAAACTAATATTAAAAGGAATGATAAATAAGATATAAACTTTATTCGTTAAGAATCATATATTTTTCTTTTCACGATTCCATCGAATAGACATAAAAGCAATAAATTTAAAAATGAAGTAAATTAATTTTAAATAAAGGGCCGAAGGTAGCATTGGGCCTTGGGCTTTGGGCTTTGCACTATTTGATGCTGGCCCATTCTGCAACTTAATTAGAACGCCTCGGTAAGAGATAAACCAAGATTAAACGAATTTAATAATATATCCTTTGCATAGAAAATAAATTTAAAATATGAATTAATAAAATAAAAGGCATTAACCAAGAATTGAAGATAAAAATAAAGTCCAACATACTAATTCAAATTGTCCTCCAATGGGATCTTTTGTCCTAATAATCTGTGGTTTGGGGTGAACAGAACCAATTATGCAAAGGTTTTATCTAACTTAGTCTCCTCAATGTTCTTCCTCTGGCTGGCTTCATAATAATGCCCCGCAAGCGAGTCGAAAAGAATCCCGGCTCCCACGCCCACTGCCAAGTCAATCGTATAGTGACCTCGAGTACCCAACAATCTAATCGCTTGGAGGAGGTTGAGGAAGTCGAACATCCAAGCCATCCCCCACCGTCGCATCCGCCGCATGTCGAGCGATGCTATCACTGATCCCGCCACGTGACCAGAGAAGAACAAGAAGAACGACACGTTTCCCACTGGAAAATCCATCTCCGACCCGAGAAATCCCTACATTTTGTTAGATTATGAAAGTCACACCTCGGCTAATTTAGGGAATGATCATGGTATGCTCAAAGTAGAGCATATCATAACATGTATCGGAGCCATGCACTAAAACTTAGTCGTGCCAATAGATTGGTAAATCCTCAAATAACGAGCAGGACTTCAAAAGAAAAAAAGCCTCCTAGAAGGCAGTAAAAAAATGACTAGGACTTCAAAGGAGAGAGTCTCGATTAAGGGGAGGGGGAGGAGTACTTTGTTTGAGGGGAGGTGTTGGATTATGAAAGTTCCACATCGGCTAATTTAGGGAATGGTCATAGGTTTATAATCAAGTAATATTCTCTTCATTGGTAACGAGGACTTTTGGGGAAGCTCAAACTTTTGGGGAAGCTCAAAGCAAAGTTATGAGAACTTATGCTCAAAGTAGATAATATCATATCCGTTGTGGAGAGTCTTACACATTTTAAAACCAAAATCAAGTAAATGCCCGAAATTGACGAGCATGATAGAGCATGACCATGACACAACACACACCTGAGGGAGTGGAAGTTGGGTGGAATAGCCGAGAATGCCACGGCAAGTGAACATGAACAAGGCCGAAATGGTGGCCCTGGGTCGCCCTTCGATTAGCCAACTCCATAATATGTATGTTGTTTGCATTCCCACAAACACCTACAATTTTTCATCCAAATAATTAAAATTATTTTTAAATTTGATTCTAAAATAAATCATTAGAAAATTATAACAATTGCACAGAACTCAGAAAATAAAAAGAAATTAATAATTCAGGCATGCATTAATATAAGGACGATAATTGATTGGGCGAGTAAAGTTGGGAAAACAAAAGGCTAACCGTGTTCAGAGCCGCTAGCAGCGTATTCAGCTCTGGCCACGAGGACAACACGCGATGCACCGGGCGCGTGAGCGCAAACCCCAAATCGAACGGTGGAGAAGCCGGCGGAACCATCCGGAGAGTGTACTCCACGCCCATAAAGAACAACAGACCCATAGCGAAAACGCACGGTATCCAGTGATACCTCGCCACGTGTGCCACATCTTCCACCGTCCATCTCATACACGACGCCTTCCGGAACCCTTTATAATAGTACCCGCCGCCATCGCCGCTGTGGAAATCCTTGTTCGTCATCTTCCCTCCCTCGTTTCCGTTTCCGTTTCCGATACCGTTACCGTTGCGGCTATCTATTCTATGCCGGAGATTGCCGGTTAGAGTTGTTGCAGCACCGTTGGATGCCATCGGAGATCGCGGAGGAGCGCATTGAAGGAAGGGTGGGAGAGTTTTATAGATCGGGGTTTGGTGGCGGAGGTATCGAGGAAGAGGATGGGGATGGGGAAATTTCAGAGATCTCAGATTTTTCTTAAAAATGTGAGGGGGAGAAAATGGCGAATTCTTAATGATAAAGTAGGTGAGAGATTGGTGTTCGGTGGTTGAGCGATTGACAATTAATTGAAACCCTAGTCTTTACAGTGTAACAACTCAAGCCCGTTAATGTATCATCATCATCAGCCTTACAGTTTTAAAATATATCTATTAGTAGTAGATTTTCACACTCTTATAAAAAATAATTTATTTTCCTCTCCAACCAACGTGTAATCTTACACACTCAATTGTTGATAATAGACTCGCTTGGATTATCCAATTTTTGTTTCCTAGTTGCCTTTAATGCACCTATGTGCACTCTAAGTAAAAATAACATTTCTAAATTAAGAATATTTATTATTATTATAATAATAATAATAACAATAATTGCGCTATTTGGTTTAGTATTTTAATTATACTAATTTTAGGGTTCAGTTGTAATAATTCCGTGGTGGGCTATATAATCTTTTGTTTCAATTAGAATTATGTAACAAAAATTGATTAGTTTAATTACTTAATATGACATAAACGTGTTTCAAATTTCAACCTTTTTATTTAGAATATTAGCTTTCAATATTGTGAGAAAATGAAATTATTAAAATTGTTTTTTTTTTTTAATTAAAAAAATAATTTATTCAAATTGTTAGAGGCAGACTTCATGGGGCCCACCACTAGACAAAAAAGACTATTACTCAAAATTTCCACGTCATTGGTGGGAATAATTATTAACACTCCACATTTTACATGTGAATTTTTCATTTTTTAAAAAATAAAAAAATATCATTAAATAATTTCACACAAAATTCTTAATGAACATGATGATATTCCTACCAATAAAAACTTTTTATGGATTAGGGAACGAAAATAGTATTCCAGTAATTATTATTATTTGAATTTGTTTTTTCTCTCTTTTATCTTTTATTTATTTCTCTTTCTTCTCAAACACCAAATCCAACTACGGATAATGGCATCCAATGGAGTCTTGCCGCGTGTACCACACTCTCCACCCTCCATCTCACACACAAATCGTGATAATACTGTTACGGGTGCCGTCGCCTCAATCCTTATGTAATTTGGAATTTAGCATCATACTCATTCATTCGTTTATTAATTTAATGTTGATGAATTACACGCCATCATCTTGTATTTAAATGCATTGAATTCGAACAAATTATTCAATTAAATCGTCTATTCATATGGTATACCCTAGATCACTTCTGATGTAGGTACCATGAAACCCCACACTAGGAACCGTGGGTGTGTACAATATTCTTTTCAAAAGAACATGTTGAATAGATTGTTAAATAAAAGCTACACATTTATGATCAAAATTATGATTGGGTACGTCCAATACTATATATATATATGTACTATTCTCTCATCATTAACTATATCATATATGTATTATTCTTAATAAAGAGTGGGCACTCCAAATATGAACTATTATTAAATCTTTATTGTATTCTTTTTGTTAAAGTCTTTAATTAATTTCTTTTTCCTTAAGAGAATTTCAGTGTACCAGTCCTTGTTGGCACACGTTTTCTCTCCAATCAATATAGAATTTTTTAAAGTGATAAGTTGAACTAGCTACAATACAATTGGAACAATTCGAACGCTTCAAAATGTTTTGAGTTATTATGGATCAAATACACCCAGTGGTCAACCAAATCAAGAGAGAATGCTCAACAAACTCCCACTCACAATCAAACACAAATATAAACAAAGCATACAAACATAAATATATAGAGATAGGGAGGGCTATCAGGTCAGGTTTGTATTTGAGACAGAAGTGAAAGCCTAATAGCTCTAATCATGTCCGACAAAGAGATCAGCCCAAGCAGCAAACCATGTTCATCAGTCACCCAAATTCTATGCACATGTTTCGACACTACCTTCTCCATCACTTCCTTCATCGAGCTCTCCTCTCCGCACGTCACTAGTTCTCGCCCTCCCGCTGTCGTCCCCTCCAGCAGCGCGCTCTTCCCGATCGTCTCCGTGAACTCCAATGCCGTTTGCTGCAGCCACGTCTGCAGCGTCGCGAGGTGACACCCTCTCAGATCCGTCGCCGAAAACGTCCCACCTAGCTTCCTTCCTCTTCCCTGAGAGGATTAACAATGTTAAGAATCACAAATCTACACAATAGTATGGTATGATATGATATTGTTCACTTGGACATACGGTAAAAAGCTGGGTGTGGGTGTGGTCGCCCCCGAGCTGTGTGCTTCTAACAATAGGAACAGCATTGAGAAAGCTAGATTTCATGCACTTTATGGCTTCGATTACTTTGGTTTTATCTGTAATGGCCATAACATTTTCATTAATGGCTCCCATTTCCTTCACACTTTGTCCCAAAGTCTGTTGCATTTCTGGGATTTGTTGACTTAGAAACCTCAACACGTCCATTTGTGTCAGCATTCTGTAGCTGGATGATGACTTGACCAGCTCCACCCCAGCCGCCTCCCCATCGATGGGCACCATCGCCCGGTGGATCCCCATGCTGAATAGCTCCATACACTCTAATATGCTGTCAACAACATCGTCAATAACACTTAATCACCACATTCACAATCAATTACCAAATGACTATTCATCATAATATATTAAATAAATAAATAATATTTTATTTAAAAGGCTCTAGATTATTGAGGATTATTGAGAGTGAGTCCAGGTTAATTAGTGAAAGATCATGAATTTATAAGTGAGAAATTCTATTTCCATTGGAATGAGACATTTTGAGGAGCCCAAAGCAAAGCCATGAGAGCTTATGCTCAAAGTAGACAATATCATACCACTGTGGACCGTCGTGATTCTTAACATGGTATCAGATCTATGACCTAAACTTAACATAGAATCCTCAAATATCGAATAAAGAATTGCGAGCCTCGACGGTGTAGTCAAACGTGACTAAAGTGTCGAACAAAGTTGTTCAAGAGTTCTAGAGATAGGAGTCGAGAGCTCCATAAGCCGCCGGGAGAATTGTTGAGGATTATTAGGAGTGAATCCCAGGTTGATTAACAAGATATTATATTCTAACCTATTAAATATTCGAATATATTATTTGAGTAAGAACATTATGACTAGAAAACGTTAGGATAATTCAGCATAATCTCTAAATCAAACAAACCTGGTGTTGGGGCTCAAAGTCCAGAGACTCAACCCTTCAACGTTATTACCAATAATCGACGACACCGGAACCGCCATCTTCCGTTCCAGATCGACGAGACCAGGACCATCCTCCTCGCCAGCAATATGAGCCAAAATATCAAGCATGGTCACCATCCCAATATAGTGCTTTCTAAGAACCCCAGTCTGCTTATCAGTCTCCATGATCATGGATCCACCGGCACCGATCCATTGGCCAGGCGGCGCCGCCACGGGGACAGCCACAACGCGGTTCGCGACGAGAACGTTCATTGTGTGAGCGAGAGAGGCTGAATACGGCACCTCCACCAACCGCTTGTTGTCCTTCATCAGATCTTTCACCTTCTTCTCTCCGATCGCCCGGGCCTCCGCTTCCCTCGCCGTCTGTTGCATTCTCTTTTGATTTTTTTTTTTTTTTTTTTTTTTTTTTTTTTTTTTTTTTTTTTTTTTTTTTTTTTNTGGGCGTTGTGATTTGGGAAATTGAGGATTTTGTAATGGGTGTGGATGGAAATTAGAAAAGAAAGCTCTCAGGTGTCGACCTCTCAAGGGCTTCGTTTGCATGGCGGTCGTGTATTCGACACGTACCTAACCCTATTATTAGTAAATTTATAATTATTTTTTATTTTTTATTTTATTTTAACAAAATTATAAAAAATAAAAAATAAAAACAATATTTTTTAAAATCTTTTATTGGAATAAAATGAAATATATTTTAAATAAAAAAAAAAGAAAAAAAAAAGGAAGCCTTCAGATTTTGCAATGGGCCCACGTGGAGGGCCCAATTCACCAAAGCCCAAGGCTGAAGCTCGAAAATCCCGTGAGCTCCATAAATAAGAATAATTAATAACATTCCTCTCTATCTTGTTACAAATCCTCCCCCTTCCAATTCTCGTGACCCAATAAATTCTCAGAAAAAACACTATAAATTCCCAAATTTGCCCTTTTCTTCTTCAAATTCCTCCAATGGCGGCCTTAATTCAAATCTCCCATCTCCTACTTTTCATCCTTCTCTACTATCCTTCCCTCTCTGCTTCATTCACCGTCATTATGTCTGACTCCGGCGCTCCCTCTGCCCTTGTCGACGGCCCTCAATCCGGCTTCTCCCTCCATAACGCCGCCGTCCGTACCGACCCCGCCGAACAATCCGCCGTCTATGATATCATGTCCGCCACCGGCAATCCCTGGGCCACCCAAATCCCCGACGTCTGCGGCGGCCGCTGGCACGGCATTGAATGTATGCCTGATAATCACAATCTCTTCCATGTTGTTTCTCTCTCTTTCGGATCACTCTCCGACGATACCGCATTTCCGACCTGCGACCCGACCCGATCCACTATTTCTCCTTCTCTTGCTAAACTCCCCCATCTTCGGACGTTGTTCTTTTACCGTTGTTTTACTGATAATCCGCAAATTGTCCCTTCGTTTTTGGGCCAGTTGGGCCCTTCCTTGCAGACTTTGGTCCTACGAGAGAATGGGCTTATTGGCCCAATTCCCACTGAATTGACTAATTTGACCCGGCTCAAGGTTTTGGATCTTCATGGGAATAACCTAAACGGGTCGATTCCGGTTGGCTTGAACCGGTTGGTTGGTTTGAGGTCGTTGGATTTGAGTTGGAATAAGTTGACCGGTTCGATCCCGAGTTTGGGGTTGGATAATTTGAGAATACTCGATTTGAGTCAAAATATTTTGACTGGTTGGATTCCGAATAGGATTCTAACATGTCGATCTCTGATTAAATTGGATTTAAGTCGTAATAGCTTGATGGGAGTAATTCCAGAATCCATTACCGAGTTTAAGGATCTCGTACTTTTGGATTTGAGTTATAATCAAATCTCGTGTCCACTTCCAACATCACTTCAGCATTTGAGCTCGTTAGAGGTTTTGATCTTGAAAGGAAATCCAATGGGTTGTACCATGTCTAATGATCTATTTGACGGCATGTTGAGCTTGATGACGTTGATTCTTTCTAATATGGGCTTTCGCGGACCAATTCCTAGGTCTTTGGGTCGATTACCCAATCTTCGAGTCCTACATCTCGATGCCAACTACTTTAACGGTTCAATCCCCTCAAACTTCCAAGATTTGAGAAACCTCAACGATCTAAGACTCAACAATAACATGTTAACCGGACGAATCCCACTGCAGAAACAAACGATTTGGAAGATGAAGAGGAAGCTTACATTATACAATAACTCAAACTTGTGTTACGACTCTGAGACCGGAGTTATCGACATGTCAGCCTCACCATATAGTGTCGGTATCGGTCCATGTAATGGCCCTAATTCTGAACCAAGTCGAACCGTACAACACGTTTCTAAAGGTAAAGAAAATGTAACTAGAAGTGATACATCGCTCGGGACACGTCGTACAAGCTCTATTCTAGTTTGGCTGTTTCAACTAACTACTTGTATTTGGCTCATCATTAAATTATTATAACATAAAGTGTATTTAATTTTATAAATATATATAATTGTGTAGGGTATCTTTAGGCCCAGTAAAGTTTTGTGTCACGTGGGCCTGACCCATTAGGTGGTAATTTAATTTAATAAAAAAATATGGTAACAGGTAGCATATAAAGTAATATGAATATGTTTATTATAAAGACTAAATATATTAATAAATTTAGTGATTTAAATGGTATTTTAATTTGTTAATTATTATTGTTGTTGTTTTTTTGAAAATGATTTGAAATATATAATTAGAATCCCCAAAAAAGACAAAAGAACAGAGAGAGACAGATATGAAGGCGTGAAGAAGACTACAGGCGCGCCTCCACTCTCTCTCTTCTTTCTCTCTCTAAAAAACGCTCTCATTCGTCGTCGTCTGAGCCTCTCTGTCTTGGAAGCCCAACACTCGGTGAGCTTCTCTTTTAACTGTTTGACAGCCAAATTCAAAATCAAAATCAAAATCAAAATCCCATCAAACGGAACCCATTTCCCTTTTACTCTTTTCAAATGTTTGTTTCTTCCTCTATTCCTTTACGATTCGCATCTCTATTGTTTTCTACGTTCTGCGTACAAATTAAGAAACAAGAAGCTTAGTTCTTCTTTAGTGCAAGTGGGTGTGATTTGGCTCCGTGTTCATGGCCTTTCGCGCGATGTTTTGCTGTGGAATTGGTTCTGCACGGTACGTTTAATACTTTAAACTCTGTGTTCATTTTCTTCATCGAGTTATTTGGTACTGATATGGAATGTTTGGGCTACCCTTCCTTGCCATTCCCCCCCCCCCC